>NW_027477369.1:0-78133 GCF_051020955.1 Megalopta genalis | reverse complement strand
GAGGAAACAAACGAGTTAGCTTAAAATCCATGCAAAACACATGATTAAGCTTCAAATCAATGCGAAGTAGAAGGCACAGCGACAAATCCATGCGATTCAAATGGTTTAGCTTCAAATACATGTGATATACATGATTTAGCTTCAACTGCTTGCGAAACAAACGAGTTAGCTTCAAATCCTTGCGAAACACATGGTTTAGCTTCAAATCAATGCGAAGTAGGAGGCTTATCTTCGAATCTATGCGAAACAAATGGTTTACCTTCAAATACTTGTGATATACATGATTTAGCTTCAAATGCATGCGAAACAAACGAGTTAGCTTCAAATCCAAACGAAACACATGATTTAGCTTCAAATCAATATGAAGTAGAAGGCTTAACTTCGAATCCATGCGAAACAAATGATTTAGCTTCAAATACTTGTGATATACATGATTTAGCTTCAAATGCATGCGAAACAAGCGAGTTTGTTGTAAATCCATGCGAAACACATGATTTTGCTTCAAATTCATCCGAAACACATGGTTTAGCTCAATATTAATATGAAACAAATGGTCCAGCTTCAAATACTTGTGAAATATATGATTTAGCTTCAACTGCACCTGAAACAAACGTGTTAGCTTCAAATTCAAGCAAAACACATGATTCAGCTTCAAATCAAAGCGAAGTAGAAGGCTCAGCGTCAAATCCATTCGAATCAAATGGTTTTGCTTCAAATACATGTTAAATACATGATTTAGCTTCAACTGCATGCGAAACAAACGAGTTAGCTTCAAATCCATGCGAAACACATGATTTAGCTTGAAGTCCATGTGAAACAAATGGTTTAACTTCAGATACCTGCGACATAAATGATATAGCTTCAAATGCGGGCGAAACAAACGAGTTAGCTACAAATCCATGCGAAACAAATGATTTAGGTTCAGATACTTGCGATATAAGTTATATAGCTTCAAATGCAGCCGAAACAAACGAGTTAGCTTCAAATCCATGCAAAACACATGATTAAGCTTCTAATCGATGCGAAGTAGAAGGATTAGCATCAAATCCATGCGAAGCAAACGATTGAGCTTCAAACACTTGGGATATAGGTGATATAGCTTCAAATGCAGGCAAAACTGACGAGTTTGCATCAAATCCAAGCAAAACACATGATTTAGCCGCAAATCAATGCGATGTAGTAGTTGTAGATTCAAATCCATGCAAAACAAGTGATTCAGCTTCAAACTATTGGGATATAAGTGATATAGCTTCAAATGCGGACGAATCAAACGAGTTAGCTTCAAAATCCATGCGATACATATCATTTAAGTTCAAATCGATATGAAGTAGAAGGCTTAGCTTCAAATCCATGTGAAACAAATGATTTAGATTCAGATACTTGAGATCTAAGTTATATAGCTACTAATACAGGCGAAACTAACGAGTTAGCTTCAGAATCCATGCGATACACATGATTTAGCTTCAAATCAATGCGAGGTAGAAGGCTTATCTTGAAATCCATGAGAAACAAATGATTTAGGTTCAGATACTTGCGATATAAGTGATACAGCTTCAAATGCAGACGAAACAAACGAGTTAGCTTCAAATCCATGCAAAACACATGATTTAGCTGAAAATCAATGCGATGCAGAAGGTTTAGCTTCAAATCCAACCGGAACACGTGATTTAGCTTCAAATCAATGAGATGTAGAATGTTTAGCTTCAAATCCATGCGACACAAATGATTTGGCTTCAAATACTTGCGATATAAATGATATAGCTTCAAATGCAGCCGAAACAAACGAGTTAGCTTCAAATCCATGCAAAACACATGATTTAGCCGCAAATCAATGCGATGTAGAATTTTTAGCTTCAAATCCATGCGAAACAAATGATTCAGCTTCAAACAATTGGGATATAAGTGATATAGCTTCAAATGCGGACGAATCAAACGAGTTAGCTTCAAAATTCATGCGATACATATCATTTAACTTCAAATCGATACGAAGTAGAAGGCTTAGCTTCAAATCCATGTGAAATAAATGATTTAGATTCAGATACTTGAGATATAAGTTATATAGCTTCAAATGCAGGCGAAACTAACGAGTTAGCTTCAAAATCCATGCGATACACATGATTTAGCTTCAAATCAATGCGAGGTAGAACTCTTACCTTGAAATCCATGAGAAACAAATGATTTAGGTTCAGATACTTGCGATATAACTGATATAGCTTCAAATGCAGGGGAAACAGGCGAGTTAGCATCAAATCAATGCAAAACACATGATTTAGCGTCAAATCAATGCGATGCAGCGGGTTTAGCTTCAAATCCAAGCGAAACAAATGATTTAGCTTCAAATCAATGCGATGTAGAAGTTTTAGCTTCAAATCCAAGCGGATCACGTAATTTAGCTTCAAATCAATGCGATGTAGAGGGTTTAGCTTGATATCCATGCGAGACAAATTATTGAGCTTCAAACACTTGCGATATAAGTGATATAGCTTCCAATGCAGACGAAACAAACGAGCTAGCTTCAAATACAAGCGAAACACATGATTTAGCTTCAAATCAATGAGATGTAGAAGGTTTAGATTCAAATCCATGCGACACAAATGATTTAGCTTCAAACACTCGAGATATAAGTGATACTTCTTCAAATGCAGACAAAACAAACGAGTTAGCTTCAAATCCATGCAAAACACATGATTTAGCTGAAAATCAATGCGGTGTAGAAGGTTTAGCTTCAAATCCATGCGAAACAAATGATTTCGTTTCAAACGCCTGGAATATAAATGATATAGCTTCAAATGCAGCCGAAACAAACGAGTTAGCTTCAAATCCATGCAAAACACATGATTTAGCCGCAAATCTATGCGATGTAGAATTTTTAGCTTCAAATCCATGCGAAACAAATGATTCAGCTTAAAACAATTGGGATATAAGTGATATAGCTTCAAATGCGGACGAATCAAACGAGTTAGCTTCAAAATTCATGCGATACACATGATTTAGCTTTAAATCACTTCGAAGTAGAAGGCTTTGGTTCAAATCCATGCGAAACACATGATTTAGGTTCAGGTACTTGCGATATAAGTAATATAGCTTCAAATGCAGGCGAAACTAACGAGTTAGCATCAAATCCATGCGAAACAAATGATTTAGCTTCAAACACTTGGGATATAAGTGATATAGCTTTAAATGCAGACGAATCATACGAGTTAGCTTCAAAATCCATGCGATACATTTCATTTAGCTTCAAATCGATACGGAGTAGAAGGCTTAGCTTCAAATCCATGCGAAACAAATGATTTAGGTTCAGCTACATGCGATATAAGTAATAAAGCTTCAAATGCAGGCGAAACTACCGAGTTAGCTTCAAATCCATGCGAAACAAATGATTTAACTTCAAATCAATGCGATGTAGTAGGTTTAGCTTCAAATCCATGCGATACAAAAGATCGAGCGTCAGATACTGGCGATATAAGTGATATAGCTGCAAATGCAGACGAAAGAAACGAGTTATATTCAAATCCAAGCGAAAAAGATGATTTAGCGTCAAATCAATGCGATGTAGAAGGTTTAGCTTCAAATCCAAGCGGAACACGTGATTTAGCTACAAATCAATGCGATGTAGAGGGTTTAGCTTGAAATCCATGCGAGACAAATTATTGAGCTTCAAACACTTGCGATATAAGTGATATAGCTTCCAATGCAGAAGAAACAAACGAGCTAGCTTCAAATACAAGCGAAACACCTCATTTAGCTTCAAATCAATGAGATGTAGAAGGTTTAGATACAAATCCATGCGACACAAATGATTTGGCTTCAAATACTTGCGATATAAATGATATAGCTTCAAATGCAGCCGAAACAAACGAGATAGCTTCAAATCCATGCAAAACACATGATTAAGCTTCTAATCGATGCGAAGTAGAAGGATTAGCTTCAAAACCATGCGAAGCAAATGATTCAGCTTCAAACAATTGGGATATAAGTGATATAGCTTCAAATGCAGACGAATCAAACGAGTCAGCTTCAAATCCATGCGAAACACGTGATTAAGCTGCAAATCCATGCGATGTAGATGATTTTGATTCAAATCCGTGCGAAATAAATGATTTAGCATCAGATACTTGCGATATAACTGATATAGCTTCAAATGCAGGGGAAACAAACGAGTTAGCATCAAATCCATGCAAAACACATGATTTAGCGTCAAATCAATGCGATGCAGAAGATTTAGCATCAAATCCAACCGAAACACATGATTTAGCTACAAATCAATGCGATGTAGAAGGTTTAGCTTCAAATCCATTCGAAACAAATGATTTAGCTTCAAACACTTGGGATATAAGTGATATAGCTTTAAATGCAGACGAATCAAACGAGTCAGCTTCAAATCCATGCAAAACACATGATTAAGCTTCAAATCGATGCGAAGTAGAAGGCTTAGCATCAAAGCAATGCCACATAAATGATCTAGCATCATATACATGCGATATAAGTGATATAGCTTCAAATGCAGGAGAAACAAACGGGTTAGCTTCGTATCCAAGCGAAACACGTGATTTAGCTTCAAATCAATGCGATGTAGAAGGTTTAGATTCAAATCCATGCGATGTAGAAGGTTTAGCTTCAAATCCATGCGAAACACATGATTTAGCAGCAAATCAATGCGATGTAGAAGGTTTAGATTCAAATCCAAGCGACACAAATGATTTGGCTTCAAATACTTGCGATATAAATGATATAGCTTCAAATGCAGACGAAACAGACGAGTTAGGTTCAAATCCAAGCAAATCACATGATTTAGCTTCAAATCAATGCGTTTTAGAAGGTTCAGCTTCAAATCCATGCGAAACAAATGATGTAGCTTCAATCAATTGGGACATAAGTGATATAGCTTCAAATGCAGACGAATCAAACGAGTTAGCTTCAAAATCCATGCGATACATATCATTTAACTTCAAATCTATACGAAGTAGAAGGCTTAGCTTCAAATTCATGCGAAACAAATGATTTAGATTCAGATACTTGCGATATAAGTGGTATAGCTTCAAACGCAGGGGAAATAAACGAGTTAGCATCAAATCCATGCAAGACATATGAATTAGCTTCAAATCAATGCGATGCAGAAGATTTAGCTTGAAATCCAAGCGAAGCACATAATTTACCTTCTAATCAATGCGATGTAGAAGATTTAACTTCAAATCCATGCGAAACAAATGATTTAGCATCAAACACTTGGGATATAAGTGAGATAGCTTTAAATGCAGACAGATCAAAGGAGTTAGCTTCAAAATCCATGCGATAAATTTCATTTAGCTTCAAATCGATACGAAGTAGAAGGATTAGCTACAAATCCATGCGAAACAAATGATTTAGCTTCAAACAATTGGGATATAAGTGATATAGCTTTAAATGCAGACGAATCAAACGAGTTAGCTTCAAATCCATGCGAGACACATGATTTAGCTGCAAATCAATGCGAGGTAGATGGTTTAGCTTCAAATCCATGCGAAACAAATGATTTAGCTTCAAACACTTGAGATATAAGTGATATTTCTTCCAATGCAGACGAAACAAACGAGTTAGCTTCAAATACAAGCGACACACATGATTTAGCTTCAAATCAATGCGATGTAGAAGGTTTAGCTTCAAATCCAAGCGAAACACATGATTTAGCTGCAAATCAATGCGATGTAGAAGGTGTAGCTTCAAATCCATGCGAAACAAATGGTTTAGCATCAGATACTTGCGATATAAGTGATACAGCTTTAAATGCAGGGGAAACAAACGAGTTAGCTTCAAACCCATGCAAAACACATGACTAAGCTTCAAAACAATTCTATGTAGAAGGTTTAGCTTCAACTCCATGCGAAACACATGGTTTAGCTGCTAATCAATGCGATGTAGAAGATTAGCTTCAAATCCAAGCGAAACACATGATTCACAACAGGAACTTGCGATATAAGTGATATAGCTTCAAATGCAGACGAATCAAACGATTTGGCTTCAAAATCCATGAGATACACACGATTTAGCTTCTAATCAATGCGATGTAGAAGGTTTAGCTTCAAATCCATGCAAAACAAATGATTTAGGTTCAGCTACTTGCGATATAAGTAATATAGCTTCAAATGCAGGCGAAACTAACGAGTTAGCATCAAATCCATGCGAAACAAATGATTTAGCTTCAAACACTTGGGATATAAGTGATATAGCTTTAAATGCAGACGAATCATACGAGTTAGCTTCAAAATCCATGCGATACATTTCATTTAGCTTCAAATCGATACGAAGTAGAAGGCTTAGCTACAAATCCATGCGAAACAAATGATTTAGCTTCATACAATTGGGATATAAGTGATATAGCTTTAAATGCAGACGCATCAAACGAGTTAGCTTCAAATCCATGCGAGACACATGATTTAGAACAGGTACTTGCGATATAAGTGATATAGCTTCAAATGCAGACGAATCAAACGATTTAGCTTCAAAATCCATGAGATACACACGATTTAGCTTCAAATCAATGCGATGTAGAAGGTTTAGCTTCAAATCCATGCGAAACAAATGATTTAGCTTCAAACACTTGAGATATAAGTGATATAGCTTCAAATGCAGACGAAGCAAACGAGGTAGCTTCAAATCTACGCGTTGTAGAAGGTTTAGCATCGAAGCCATGCGAAACCAATGATTTTGCTTCAGATACATGCGATATAAGAGATATAGCTTCAAATGCAGACGAAACAAACGAGTCAGCTACAAATCCAAGAGAATCACACGATTTAGCTTCAAATAAATGCGATTTAGAAGGTTTAGCTTCAAATACATGCGAAACAAATGATTTAGCTTCAGATACTTGCGATATAATTGATATAGCATCAAATGCAAGCGAAACGAACGAGTTGGCTTCAAATCCATGCGGAAGACATGATTTAGCTGCAAATCTATGTGATGTAAAAGTTTTAGCTTCAAATCCATGCGAAACAAATGATTTAGCTTCAAATCGATACGATGTAGAAGGCTTAGCTTCAAATCCATACGAAACAAATGATTTAGGTTCAGATACTCGCGATATAAGTGATATAGCTTCAAATGCAGGCGAAACGATCGAGTTAGCTTCAAATCCATGCGAAACACATGATTTATCTTCAAATCAATGCGATGTAGAAGGTTTAGCTACAAATCCATGCGAAACACATGATTTAGTTTCAAATCAATTCGAAGTAGAAGGAGTACCTTCAAATCCATGCGAAACAAATGGTTTAGCTACAAATACTTGTGAAATACGTTAGATAGATCCAACTCCATGCGAAACACATGATTTAGCTTCAAATCCATGCGAAACAATTGATTTAGCTTCAGATACTTGCGATATAAGTGATATAGCTTCAAATGCAGACGCTACAAACGAGTTAGATTCAAGTCCATCCAAGACACATGATTTTTCTACAAATACTTGCGATATAAGAGATATAGCTTCAAATGCAGACGAAGCAAACGAGGTAGCTTCAAATCTATGCGTTGTAGAAAGTTTAGGTTCGAAGCCATGCGAAACCAATGATTTTGCTTCAGATACATGCGATATAAGTGATATAGCTTCAAATGCAGACGAAAAAAACGAGTCAGCTACAAATCCAAGAGAATCACACGATTTAGCTTCAAATAAATGCGATTTAGAAGGTTTAGCTACAAATACATGCGAAACATATGATTTAGCTTCAGATACTTGCGATATAGGTGATATAGCATCAAATGCAAGCGAAACGAACGAGTTGGCTTCATATCCAAGCCAAACACATGATTTAGCTTCAAGTCAATGGGATGTAGAAGGTTTAGCTACAAATCCATGCGAAACACATGATTTAGTTTCAAACCAATTCGAAGAAGAAGTAGTACCTTCAAATCCATGCGAAACAAATGGTTTAGATACAAATACTTGTGAAATACGTTAGCTAGATTCAACTCCATGCGAAACACATGATTTAGCTTCAAATAAATGCGATGTAGAAGGTTCAGCTTCAAATCCACGCGAAACAAATGATTTAGCTTCAAATACTTGCGATATAATTCATATAGCTTCAAATGCTTGCGACACAAATGAGTTATCTTTAAATCCATGCGAAACACATGATTTAGCTTCAAATCAATGCGACGTAGAAGGATTTGCATCAAATACATGCGAAACAAATGATTTAGGTTCAGATACTTGGGATATAAGTGATATAGCTTAAAGTACAGGGGAAACAAACGAGTTAGCTTCAAATCCATGCAAAACACTTGATTCAGCTTCAACTCAATGCTATGTAGAAGGTTTAGCTTCAAATCCATGCGAAACAAATGATTTAGCTTCAAATCGATACGGTGTAGAAGGCTTAGCTTCAAATCCATACGAAACAAATGATTTAGGTTCAGATACTTGCGATATAAGTGATATAGCTTCAAATGCAGGCGAAACGATCGAGTTAGCTTCAAACCCATGCAAAACACATGACTAAGTTTCAAAACAATTCTATGTAGAAGGTTTAGCTTCAACTCCATGCGAAACACATGGTTTAGCTGCTAATCAATGCGATGTAGAAGATTTAGCTTCAAATCCAAACGTAACACATGATTTAGAACAGGAACTTGCGATATAAGTGATTTAGCTTCAAATGCAGACGAAACAAACGAGTTAGTTTCAAATCCATGCAAAACACATGATTAAGCTTCAAATCGATGCGAAGTAGAAGGCTTAGCATCAAAACAATGCCACATAAATGATCTAGCATCATATACATGCGATATAAGTGATATAGCTTCAAATGCAGGAGAAACAAACGGGTTAGCTTCGTATCCAAGCGAAACACGTGATTTAGCTTCAAATCAATGCGATGTAGAAGGTTTAGATTCAAATCCATGCGATGTAGAAGGTTTAGCTTCAAATCCATGCGAAACACATGATTTAGCAGCAAATCAATGCGATGTAGAAGGTTTAGATTCAAATCCAAGCGACACAAATGATTTGGCTTCAAATACTTGCGATATAACTGATATAGCTTCAAATGCAAACGAATCAAACGAGTTAGCTGCAAATCCAAGCAAATCACATGATTTAGCTTCAAATCAATGCGTTGTAGAAGGTTTAGCTTCAAATCCAAGCGAAACATATGATCTTGCTTCAAATCATTGCGATGTAGAAGGTTTAGCTTCAAATCCATGCGATACACATGATTTAGCTTTAAATCACTTCGAAGTAGAAGGCTTAGGTTCAAATCCATGCGAAACAAATGATTTAGGTTCAGATACTTGGGATATACGCGACATAGCTTCAACTGCACCTGAAACAAACGTGTCAGCTGAAAGTTCAAGCGACAAACATGATTCAGCTTGAAATCAATGCGAAGTAGGAGGCTTAGCTTCAAATCCATGCGAAACAAATGGTTTAGCTTCAAATACTTGTGATAAACATGATTTAGCTTCAACAGCATGCGAAACAAACGAGTTAGCATCAAATACAAGCGGAACACTCGATGTAGCTTCAAATGATTGCGAAGTAGAAGGCTCAGCTTCAAATCCATGCGAATCAAATGATTTAGCTTCAAACACTTGGGATATAAGTTAAGTAACTTCAAATGCAGAAGAATCCAACGAGTTAGCTTCAAAATCCATGCTATACATATCATTTAGCTCCAAATCGATACGCAGTAGAAGGATTAGCTTCAAATCCATGCGAAACAAATGATTTAGCTTCAAACACTTGGGATATAAGAGATATAACTTCAATTGCAGACGAAACAAACGAGTTAGCTTCAAATCCATGCGAAACAATTGATTTAGCATCAGATACTTGCGACATAACTGATATAGCTTCAAATGCAGGGGAAACAAATGAGTTAGCTTCAGATCAATGCGAAACACATGATTTAGCTTCAAATCAATGCTAAGTAGAAGGCTTAGTTTCAAATCCAAGTGAAACGAATAGGTTAACTTCAAATCCATGCGAAAGACATGATTTAGCTGTAAATCAATGCGATGTAGAAGGTTCAGCTTGACATCCATGCGAAACAAATGATTTAGCATCAGATACTTGCGACATAACTGATATATCTTCAAATGCAGGGGAAACAAACGAGTTAGCATCAAATCCATGCAAAACACATGATTTTGCTTCAAATCAATGCGATGTAGAATGTTTAGTTTCAAATCCTTGCGAAACACATGAAATAACTTCAAGTCAATGCGAAGTAGAAGGCTTAGTTTCAAATCCATGCGAAACGAATAGTATAGCTTCAAATACTTGTTCTATACATGATTTAGTTTCATCTGCATGCGAAACAAACGAATTAGGTTCAAATTCAACCGAAACACATGATTTAGCTTCAAATCAATGCGCAGTAGAAGGCTCAGCTACAAATCAATGCAAATCGAATGGTTTCGCTACAAATACTTGTGACATACATTATTTAGCTTCAAATGCAGGCGAAACAAACGACTTAGCTTCAAATCCATGCGAAACACATGATTTAGCTTCAAATTAATTCGAAACACATGTCTTAGCTTAATATTCATGCGAAACAAATGGTTCAGCTTCAAATACTCTTGATATACATGATTCAGCTTCAACTGCATGTGAAACAAACGAGTTAGCTTCAAATTCAAGCGAAACACATGATTCAGCTTCAAATCAATGCTATGTAGAAGGTTTAGCTTCAAATACGTGCGAAACAAATGATTTAGCATCAGATACTTGCGATATAGGTAATATAGGTTCAAATGCAAGGGAAACAAAAGAGTTAGCTTCAAATCCATGCAAAACACATGATTAAGCTTCAAATCAATGCTATGTGGAAGGTTTAGCTTCAACTCCATGCGAAACAAATGATTTGGCTTCAAACACTTGGGATATAAGTGTTATAGCTTCAAATGCTGACGAATCAAACGAGTTAGCTTCAAAATCCATGCGATACATATCATTTAACTTCAAATCGATACGAAGTAGAAGGCTTAGCTTCAAATCCATGCGAAACAAATGATTTAGATTCAGATACTTGCGATATAAGTGATATAGCTTCAAATGTCGTCGCAACTAACGAGTTAGCTTCAAATCCATGCGAAACACATGATGTAGCTGCAAATCCATGCGATGTAGAAGATTTATCTTCAAATCCATGCAAAACAAATGATTTAGCATCAGATACTTGCGATATAACTGATATAGCTTCAAATGCGGTCGAAACTAACGAGTTAGCATCAAATCCGTGCAAAACACTTGATTTAGATTCGAATCAATGCGATGCAGAAGATTTAGCTTCAAATCAATGCGAAACAAATGATTTGCTTCAAACAATTGAGATATAAGTGATATAGCTTCAAATGCAGCCGAAGCAAACGAGTTAGCTTCAAATTCAAGCGAATCACATGATTTATCTTCAAATCAATGCGATGTAGAAGGTTTAGCTTCAAATCCATGCGACACAAATTATATAGCTTCAGATACTTGCGATATATGTGATATAGCTACAAATGCAGGCGAAACAAACGAGTTAGCATCAAATCCATGCGAAACACATGATTTAGCTTGAAATTCATGCGAAACATATGGTTTAGCTACATATTCTAACGAAACAAATGGCTTACCTTTTGATACTTGTGATAAACATGATCTAGTTTCAAATTCAGGCGAAACTAACGAGTTAGCTTCAAATCCATGCGAAACAAATGATTTAGCTTGAAATCGATACGAAGTAGAAGGCTTAGCTTCAAATCCATGCGAAGCTAATGATTTAGATTCAGATACTTGAGATATAAATTATATAGCTTCAAATCCATGCGAAAGCAATGATTTAGCATCAGATATTTGCGATATGAGTGATATAGCTTCAAATGCAGACGAAACAAACGAGTTAGCTTCATATCCAAGCGAATGAGATGATTTAGCTTCGAATCAATACGATTTAGAAGGTTTAGCTTCAAATCCATGCCAAACGAATGGTTGAGCTTCAAACACTTGGGATATAGGTGATATAGCTTAAACTACATGCGAAACAAACGATTTAGCTTCAAATCCATGCTAAACATATGGTTTTGTTTCAAATCAATGCGAAGTAGAAGGCTTAGCTGCAAATTCATGCGAATCGAGTGGTTTAGCTTCAAATACTTGTGATATACATGATTTAGCTTCAACTGCATGCGAAACAAACGTGTTAGCTGCAAATCCGAGCGAATCACATGATTTAGCTTCAAATCAATGCGATGTAGTAGGTTTAGATTCAAATCCATGAGAAACAAACGATTTAGCTTCAAACAATTGGGATATAAGTTATATAGCTTCAAATGCTGTCGAATCAAACGAGTTAGCTTCAAAATCCATGCGGTACTTATCATTAAACTTCAAATCGATACGAAGTAGAAGGCTTAGCTTCAAATCCATGCGAAACAAATGATTTAGATTCAGATACTTGCGATATAAGTGATATAGCTTCAAATGCAATCGAAACTAACGAGTTAGCTTCAAATCCATGCGAAACACATGATGTAGCTGCAAATCCATGCGATGTAGAAGATTTATCTTCAAATCCATGCAAAACAAATGATTTAGCAACAGATACTTGCGATGTAGCTGATATAGCTTCAAATGCTGGAGAAACCAACGAGTTTGCTCCAAATCTATGCGAAACAACTGATTTAGCTTCAAATCAATGCGAAGTAGAAGGCTTAGCTTCAAATCCATGCGAAACAAATGATTTAGCTTCAAACAATTTGGATATAAGTGATATAGCTTCAAATGCAGTCGAAACTAACGAGTTAGCTTCAAATCCATGCGAAACACATGATTTAGCTTCAAATCAATGCGATGTAGAAGGTTTAGGTTCAAATCCATGCGAAACGACTGGTTGAGCTTCAAACACTTGCGAAATGGGTGATATAGCTTCAGCTGCGTGCGAAACAAATGATTTAGGTTCAGATACTTGCGATATAAGTGATATAGTTTCAAATGCAGCCGAAGCAAACGAGTTAGCTTCAAATCCAAGCGAATCACATGATTTATCTTCAAATCAATGTGATGTAGAAGGCTTAGCTACAAATGCTTGCGAATATAAGTGATATAGCTTCAAATGCAGCCGAAGCAAACGAGTTAGCTTCAAATCCAAGCGAATCACATGATTTAGCTTCAAATCAATGCGATGTAGAAGGTTTAGATTCAAATCCACGAGAAACAAACGATTTAGCTTCTAACAATTGGGATATAAGTGATATAGCTTCAAATGCTGTCGAATCAAACGAGTTAGCTTCAAAATCCATGCGGTACATATCATTTAACTTCAAATCGATACGAAGTAGAAGGCTTAGCTTCAAATCCATGCGAAACAAATGATTTAGATTCAGATACTTGCGATATAAGTGATATAGCTTCAAATGCAATCGAAACTAACGAGTAAGCTTCAAATCCATGCGAAACACATGATATATCAGCAAATCAATGCGATGTAGTAGGTTTAGCTTCAAATCCATGCGAAAGCAATGATTTAGCATCAGATATTTGCGATATGAGTGATATAGCTGCAAATGCAGACGAAACAAACGAGTTAGCTTCATATCCAAGCGAATGAGATGATTTAGCTTCAAACACTTGGGATATAAGAGATATAACTTGAATTGCAGACGAAACAAACGAGTTAGCTTCAAATCCATGCGAAACAATTGATTTAGCATCAGATACTTGCGACATAACTGATATAGCTTCAAATGCAGGGGAAACAAATGAGTTAGCTTCAGATCAATGCGAAACACATGATTTAGCTTCAAATCAATGCTAAGTAGAAGGCTTAGTTTCAAATCCAAGTGAAACGAATAGGTTAACTTCAAATCCATGCGAAAGACATGATTTAGCTGTAAATCAATGCGATGTAGAAGGTTCAGCTTGACATCCATGCGAAACAAATGATTTAGCATCAGATACTTGCGACATAACTGATATATCTTCAAATGCAGGGGAAACAAACGAGTTAGCATCAAATCCATGCAAAACACATGATTTAGCTTCAAATCAATGCGATGTAGAATGTTTAGTTTCAAATCCTTGCGAAACATATGAAATAACTTCAAGTCAATGCGAAGTAGAAGGCTTAGTTTCAAATCCATGCGAAACGAATAGTATAGCTTCAAATACTTGTTCTATACATGATTTAGTTTCATCTGCATGCGAAACAAACGAATTAGGTTCAAATTCAACCGAAACACATGATTTAGCTTCAAATCAATGCGCAGTAGAAGGCTCAGCTACAAATCAATGCAAATCGAATGGTTTCGCTACAAATACTTGTGACATACATTATTTAGCTTCAAATGCAGGCGAAACAAACGACTTAGCTTCAAATCCATGCGAAACACATGATTTAGCTTCAAATTAATTCGAAACACATGTCTTAGCTTAATATTCATGCGAAACAAATGGTTCAGCTTCAAATACTCTTGAAATACATGATTCAGCTTCAACTGCATGTGAAACAAACGAGTTAGCTTCAAATTCAAGCGAAACACATGATTCAGCTTCAAATCAATGCTATGTAGAAGGTTTAGCTTCAAATACGTGCGAAACAAATGATTTAGCATCAGATACTTGCGATATAGGTAATATAGGTTCAAATGCAAGGGAAACAAAAGAGTTAGCTTCAAATCCATGCAAAACACATGATTAAGCTTCAAATCAATGCTATGTGGAAGGTTTAGCTTCAACTCCATGCGAAACAAATGATTTGGCTTCAAACACTTGGGATATAAGTGTTATAGCTTCAAATGCTGACGAATCAAACGAGTTAGCTTCAAAATCCATGCGATACATATCATTTAACTTCAAATCGATACGAAGTAGAAGGCTTAGCTTCAAATCCATGCGAAACAAATGATTTAGATTCAGATACTTGCGATATAAGTGATATAGCTTCAAATGTCGTCGCAACTAACGAGTTAGCTTCAAATCCATGCGAAACACATGATGTAGCTGCAAATCCATGCGATGTAGAAGATTTATCTTCAAATCCATGCAAAACAAATGATTTAGCATCAGATACTTGCGATATAACTGATATAGATTCAAATGCAGGGGAAGCAAACGAGTTAGCATCAAATCCATGCGAAAAAGAAGACTGAGTTCCAAATCAATGCGATGCAGAAGGTTTAGCTTCAAATCCATGCGAAACAAATGATTTAGCTTCAGATACTTGCGATATAAGTGATATAGCTTCAAATGCGGTCGAAACTAACGAGTTAGCATCAAATCCGTGCAAAACACTTGATTTAGATTCGAATCAATGCGATGCAGAAGGTTTAGCTTCAAATCAATGCGAAACAAATGATTTGCTTCAAACAATTGAGATATAAGTGATATAGCTTCAAATGCAGCCGAAGCAAACGAGTTAGCTTCAAATTCAAGCGAATCACATGATTTATCTTCAAATCAATGCGATGTAGAAGGTTTAGCTTCAAATCCATGCGACACAAATTATATAGCTTCAGATACTTGCGATATATGTGATATAGCTACAAATGCAGGCGAAACAAACGAGTTAGCATCAAATCCATGCGAAACACATGATTTAGCTTGAAATTCATGCGAAACATATGGTTTAGCTACATATTCTAACGAAACAAATGGCTTACCTTTTGATACTTGTGATAAACATGATCTAGTTTCAAATTCAGGCGAAACTAACGAGTTAGCTTCAAATCCATGCGAAACAAATGATTTAGCTTGAAATCGATACGAAGTAGAAGGCTTAGCTTCAAATCCATGCGAAGCTAATGATTTAGATTCAGATACTTGAGATATAAATTATATAGCTTCAAATCCATGCGAAAGCAATGATTTAGCATCAGATATTTGCGATATGAGTGATATAGCTTCAAATGCAGACGAAACAAACGAGTTAGCTTCATATCCAAGCGAATGAGATGATTTAGCTTCGAATCAATACGATTTAGAAGGTTTAGCTTCAAATCCATGCCAAACGAATGGTTGAGCTTCAAACACTTGGGATATAGGTGATATAGCTTAAACTACATGCGAAACAAACGATTTAGCTTCAAATCCATGCTAAACATATGGTTTTGTTTCAAATCAATGCGAAGTAGAAGGCTTAGCTGCAAATTCATGCGAATCGAGTGGTTTAGCTTCAAATACTTGTGATATACATGATTTAGCTTCAACTGCATGCGAAACAAACGTGTTAGCTGCAAATCCGAGCGAATCACATGATTTAGCTTCAAATCAATGCGATGTAGTAGGTTTAGATTCAAATCCATGAGAAACAAACGATTTAGCTTCAAACAATTGGGATATAAGTTATATAGCTTCAAATGCTGTCGAATCAAACGAGTTAGCTTCAAAATCCATGCGGTACTTATCATTAAACTTCAAATCGATACGAAGTAGAAGGCTTAGCTTCAAATCCATGCGAAACAAATGATTTAGCTTCAAACAATTTGGATATAAGTGATATAGCTTCAAATGCAGTCGAAACTAACGAGTTAGCTTCAAATCCATGCGAAACACATGATTTAGCTTCAAATCAATGCGAAGTAGAAGGTTCAGTTCAAATCCATGCAAAACGGATAGCTTAGCTTCTAATAATTGTTTTATACATGATTTAGATTCAACTGCATGCGAAACAAACGAGTTAGATTCAAATCCATGCGAAATACATGATTTAGCTGCAATTCAATGGGAAGTAGAAGGCTTATTTTCGAATCCAGACGAATCAGAAAGGTTTAGCTTCAAATGCTTGTGATATACATGATTTAGCTCCAACTGCATGCAAAAAGAAATGAGTTAGCTTCAAACCCATGCGAAACACATTATTTTGCTTCAAACCAATGCGAAGTAGAAGGCTGATTTTTGAATCCATGCGAAACCAATGATTTAGCTTCAAATACTTGCGATATAAGTGGCATAGCATCAAATGCAGGCGAAACAAACGAGTTAGCTTCAAATCCATGCGAAACACACGATTTAGCTTCAAATCGATGCGAAGTAGAAGGGTTAGTTTCAAAGCAATGCGATGTAGAAGGTTTAGCTTTAAATCAATGCAATGTAGAAGGTTTTGCTTCAAATCAATACGATGTAGAAGGTTTAGTTACAAATCCATGCGAAAAAAAATGATTTAGATTCAGATACTTGCGATATAAGTGATATAGCTTCAAATGCCGTCCAAACTAACGAGTTACCATCAAATCCATGCAAAACACATGATTTAGCTTCAAATCAATGCCTGTGCAGAAGTTTTGTCTTCAAATCCAAGCGAAACACACGATTTAGCTTCAAATCAATGCGATGTAGAAGGTTTAGCTTCAAATCCATGCGAAACAAATGATTTAGCTTCAAACACTTGCGATATAAGTGATATAGCTTCAAATGCAGTCGAAACTAACGAGTTAGCTTCAAATCCATGCGAAACACATGATTTAGCTTCAAATTAATGCGAACTAGAGGGCTTAGCATCAAATCCATGCGAAACAAATGATTTAGCTTCAAACAATTGAGATATAAGTGATATAGCTTCAAATGCAGCCGAAGCAAACGAGTTAGCTTCAAATCCAAGCAAATCACATGATGTAGCTTCAAATCAATGCGATGTAGAGGATTTAGATCCAAATTCATGCGAAACAAATGATTTAGCTTCAAACGATTGGAATATAAGTGATATAGCTTCAAATGCTGACGAATCAAACGAGTTAGCTTCAAAATCCATGCGATACATATCATTTAACTTAAAATCGATACGAAGTAGAAGGCTTAGCTTCAAATCCATGCGAAAAAAAATGATTTAGATTCAGATACTTGCGATATAAGTGATATAGCTTCAAATGCCGTCCAAACTAACGAGTTACCATCAAATCCATGCAAAACACATGATTTAGCTTCAAATCAATGCCTGTGCAGAAGTTTTGTCTTCAAATCCAAGCGAAACACACGATTTAGCTTCAAATCAATGCGATGTAGAAGGTTTAGCTTCAAATCCATGCGAAACAAATGATTTAGCTTCAAACACTTGCGATATAAGTGATATAGCTTCAAATGCAGTCGAAACTAACGAGTTAGCTTCAAATCCATGCGAAACACATGATTTAGCTTCAAATCAATGCGATGTAGAAGGTTTAGATTCAAATCCATGCGAAACAAATGATTTATCGTCTAAACACTTGGGATATAAATGACATAGCTTCCAATGCAGAGGAATCAAACGAGTTAGCTTCTAATCCATGCAAAACAAATGATTTAGCTGCAAATCCATGCGATGTAGAAGATTTAGCTTCAAATCCATGCAAAACAACTGAATTAGCATCAGATACTTGCTATATAAGTGATATAGCTTCAACTGCATGCGAAACAAACGAGGTAGCTTCAATTCCATGCGAAACAAACGATTTAGCTTCAAATCAATGCGAAGTAGAAGGCTTAGATTCAAATCCATGCGAAACAAATGATTTAGCTTCAAATGAATGCGAAGTAGAAGGCTTAGCTTCAAATCCATGCAAAACAAATGGATTAGCTACAAATACCTGTGATGTACATTATTTAGCTACAACTTCATGCGAAACAAACGAGTTAGCTTCAAATCCATGCGAAACACGCGATTTAGCTTCAAATCAATGCGATGTAGAAGGTTTAGCTTCAAATCCGTGCAAAATACGTGATTTAACTTCCAATTAATGCGAAGTAGAAGGCTTAGCTTCAAATCCGTGCAAATCAAATGGTTTAGCTTCAAATACTTGTGATATACGTTATTTAGATTTAACTGCATGCGCAACAAACGAATTAGCTTCGAATCCATGCGAAACACATGATTTAGCAGCAAATCAATGCTATGTAGAAGGTTTAGCTTCAAATCCAAGCGAAACAAATGATTAATTTCAGATACTTGCGATATAAGTGACATAGCTTCAAATGCAGGAGAAACAAACGAGTTAGCTTCAAGTCCATGCGAAACACATGATTTAGCTGCAAACCAATGCGATGTAGAAGGTTTAGCTTCAAGTCCATGCAACACAAAGATATAGCTTCAGATACTTGCCATATAAGTGATATAGCTTCATATGCAGACGAAACAAACGAGTTAGCTTAATATCCAATCGAAACACATGATTTAGCTTTAATCAGTGCAATGTAGAATGTATACCTTCAAATCCATGCTAAACACATGATTTAACATCAGATAGTTGCGATATAAGTGATATAGCTTCAACTGCATGCGAAACAAACGAGTTAGCTTCAAATCCATTCAAAACACATGATTAAGCTTCAAATCAATTCGAAGTAGAAGGATTAACTTCAAATCCATGGGAAACAAATGGTTTAGCTACAAATACTTGTGATATACGTTATTTATATTCAACTGCATGCGCAACAAACGAGTTAGCTTCAAATCCATGCGAAACACATGATTTAGGTTCAAATCAATGCGAGGTAGAAGGCTTATCTTGAAATCCATGAGAAACAAACGAGTTAGCTTCAAATCCATGCGAAACACATGATTTAGCTGCAAATCCATGCGATGTAGAAGATTTAGCTTCAAATCCATGCAGAACAACTGAATTAGCTTCAGATACTTGCGATATAAGTGATATAGCTTCAAATGCAGGGGAAACAAACGAGTTAGCATCAAATCCATGCAAAACACATGATGTAGCTTCAAATCAATGCGATGCAGAAGGTTTAGCTTCAAATCCATGCGAAATAAATGGTTTAGTTTCAAACGCTTGGGATGTAAGTGATATAGCTTCAAATGCAGGGGCAACAAACGAGTTAGCTTCAAATCCATACAAAACACATGATTGAGCTTCAAATCAATGCTATGTCGAAGGTTTAGCTTCAAATCCATGCGAAACAAATGATTTAGCTTCAGATACTAGCGATATAAGTGATATAGCTTCATATGCAGACGAAACAAACGAGTTAGCTTCATATCCAAGTGAAACACATGATTTAGCTTTAATAAGTGCGATCTAGAATGTTTAGCTTCAAATCCATGCGAAATAAATGGTTTAGCTACAAATACTTGTGATATACGTTATTTATATTCAACTGCATGCGCAACAAACGAATTAGCTTCAAATCCATGTGAAATCCATGATTTAGCAGCAAATCAATGGGATGTAGAAGGTTTAGTTTCAAATCCATGCGAAACCAATGATTTAGCTTCAAATACTTGCGATATAAGTGACATAGCATCAAATGCAGGCGAAACAAACGAGTTAGCTTCAAATCCATGCCAAACACATGATTAAGCTTCAAATCAATGCGATGTAGATGGTTTAGCTCCAAATCCATGCGATGTAGAAGGTTTGGCTTCAAATCCATGCGAAACACATGATTTAGCAGCAAATCAATGCGATGTAGAAGGTTTAGCTACAAATCCATGCGAAACAAATGATTTAGCTTCAGATACTAGCGATATATGTGATATAGCTTCAAATGCAGACGAAACAAAAGAGTTAGCTTCAAATCCAAGCGAAACACATGATTTAACTTCAAATCTATACGAAGTAGAAGGCTTAGCTTCAAATTCATGCGAAACAAATGATTTAGATTCAGATACTTGCGATATAAGTGATATTGCTTCAAATGCAGGGGAAACAAACGAGTTAGCGTCAAATCCATGCAAAACACATGATGTAGCTTCAAATCAATGCGATGTAGAAGGTTTAGGTTCAAATCCATGCGAAACGACTGGTTGAGCTTCAAACACTTGCGAAATGGGTGATATAGCTTCAGCTGCGTGCGAAACAAATGATTTAGGTTCAGATACTTGCGATATAAGTGATATAGTTTCAAATGCAGCCGAAGCAAACGAGTTAGCTTCAAATCCAAGCGAATCACATGATTTATCTTCAAATCAATGTGATGTAGAAGGCTTAGCTACAAATGCTTGCGAATATAAGTGATATAGCTTCAAATGCAGCCGAAGCAAACGAGTTAGCTTCAAATCCAAGCGAATCACATGATTTAGCTTCAAATCAATGCGATGTAGAAGGTTTAGATTCAAATCCACGAGAAACAAACGATTTAGCTTCTAACAATTGGGATATAAGTGATATAGCTTCAAATGCTGTCGAATCAAACGAGTTAGCTTCAAAATCCATGCGGTACATATCATTTAACTTCAAATCGATACGAAGTAGAAGGCTTAGCTTCAAATCCATGCGAAACAAATGATTTAGATTCAGATACTTGCGATATAAGTGATATAGCTTCAAATGCAATCGAAACTAACGAGTAAGCTTCAAATCCATGCGAAACACATGATATATCAGCAAATCAATGCGATGTAGTAGGTTTAGCTTCAAATCCATGCGAAAGCAATGATTTAGCATCAGATATTTGCGATATGAGTGATATAGCTGCAAATGCAGACGAAACAAACGAGTTAGCTTCATATCCAAGCGAATGAGATGATTTAGCTTCAAACACTTGGGATATAAGAGATATAACTTGAATTGCAGACGAAACAAACGAGTTAGCTTCAAATCCATGCGAAACAATTGATTTAGCATCAGATACTTGCGACATAACTGATATAGCTTCAAATGCAGGGGAAACAAATGAGTTAGCTTCAGATCAATGCGAAACACATGATTTAGCTTCAAATCAATGCTAAGTAGAAGGCTTAGTTTCAAATCCAAGTGAAACGAATAGGTTAACTTCAAATCCATGCGAAAGACATGATTTAGCTGTAAATCAATGCGATGTAGAAGGTTCAGCTTGACATCCATGCGAAACAAATGATTTAGCATCAGATACTTGCGACATAACTGATATATCTTCAAATGCAGGGGAAACAAACGAGTTAGCATCAAATCCATGCAAAACACATGATTTAGCTTCAAATCAATGCGATGTAGAATGTTTAGTTTCAAATCCTTGCGAAACATATGAAATAACTTCAAGTCAATGCGAAGTAGAAGGCTTAGTTTCAAATCCATGCGAAACGCATAGTATAGCTTCAAATACTTGTTCTATACATGATTTAGTTTCATCAGCATGCGAAACAAACGAATTAGGTTCAAATTCAACCGAAACACATGATTTAGCTTCAAATCAATGCGCAGTAGAAGGCTCAGCTACAAATCAATGCAAATCGAATGGTTTCGCTACAAATACTTGTGACATACATTATTTAGCTTCAAATGCAGGCGAAACAAACGACTTAGCTTCAAATCCATGCGAAACACATGATTTAGCTTCAAATTAATTCGAAACACATGTCTTAGCTTAATATTCATGCGAAACAAATGGTTCAGCTTCAAATACTCTTGAAATACATGATTCAGCTTCAACTGCATGTGAAACAAACGAGTTAGCTTCAAATTCAAGCGAAACACATGATTCAGCTTCAAATCAATGCTATGTAGAAGGTTTAGCTTCAAATACGTGCGAAACAAATGATTTAGCATCAGATACTTGCGATATAGGTAATATAGGTTCAAATGCAAGGGAAACAAAAGAGTTAGCTTCAAATCCATGCAAAACACATGATTAAGCTTCAAATCAATGCTATGTGGAAGGTTTAGCTTCAACTCCATGCGAAACAAATGATTTGGCTTCAAACACTTGGGATATAAGTGTTATAGCTTCAAATGCTGACGAATCAAACGAGTTAGCTTCAAAATCCATGCGATACATATCATTTAACTTCAAATCGATACGAAGTAGAAGGCTTAGCTTCAAATCCATGCGAAACAAATGATTTAGATTCAGATACTTGCGATATAAGTGATATAGCTTCAAATGTCGTCGCAACTAACGAGTTAGCTTCAAATCCATGCGAAACACATGATGTAGCTGCAAATCCATGCGATGTAGAAGATTTATCTTCAAATCCATGCAAAACAAATGATTTAGCATCAGATACTTGCGATATAACTGATATAGATTCAAATGCAGGGGAAGCAAACGAGTTAGCATCAAATCCATGCGAAAAAGAAGACTGAGTTCCAAATCAATGCGATGCAGAAGGTTTAGCTTC
The DNA here is from genome assembly GCF_051020955.1 of Megalopta genalis. NCBI lineage: Eukaryota > Metazoa > Arthropoda > Insecta > Hymenoptera > Halictidae > Megalopta > Megalopta genalis. Next base: position 55,142 of record NW_027477369.1, on the reverse strand, counting down.
AAATCCATGCGAAACAAATGATTTAGCTTCAGATACTTGCGATATAAGTGATATAGCTTCAAATGCGGTCGAAACTAACGAGTTAGCATCAAATCCGTGCAAAACACTTGATTTAGATTCGAATCAATGCGATGCAGAAGGTTTAGCTTCAAATCAATGCGAAACAAATGATTTGCTTCAAACAATTGAGATATAAGTGATATAGCTTCAAATGCAGCCGAAGCAAACGAGTTAGCTTCAAATTCAAGCGAATCACATGATTTATCTTCAAATCAATGCGATGTAGAAGGTTTAGCTTCAAATCCATGCGACACAAATTATATAGCTTCAGATACTTGCGATATATGTGATATAGCTACAAATGCAGGCGAAACAAACGAGTTAGCATCAAATCCATGCGAAACACATGATTTAGCTTGAAATTCATGCGAAACATATGGTTTAGCTACATATTCTAACGAAACAAATGGCTTACCTTTTGATACTTGTGATAAACATGATCTAGTTTCAAATTCAGGCGAAACTAACGAGTTAGCTTCAAATCCATGCGAAACAAATGATTTAGCTTGAAATCGATACGAAGTAGAAGGCTTAGCTTCAAATCCATGCGAAGCTAATGATTTAGATTCAGATACTTGAGATATAAATTATATAGCTTCAAATCCATGCGAAAGCAATGATTTAGCATCAGATATTTGCGATATGAGTGATATAGCTTCAAATGCAGACGAAACAAACGAGTTAGCTTCATATCCAAGCGAATGAGATGATTTAGCTTCGAATCAATACGATTTAGAAGGTTTAGCTTCAAATCCATGCCAAACGAATGGTTGAGCTTCAAACACTTGGGATATAGGTGATATAGCTTAAACTACATGCGAAACAAACGATTTAGCTTCAAATCCATGCTAAACATATGGTTTTGTTTCAAATCAATGCGAAGTAGAAGGCTTAGCTGCAAATTCATGCGAATCGAGTGGTTTAGCTTCAAATACTTGTGATATACATGATTTAGCTTCAACTGCATGCGAAACAAACGTGTTAGCTGCAAATCCGAGCGAATCACATGATTTAGCTTCAAATCAATGCGATGTAGTAGGTTTAGATTCAAATCCATGAGAAACAAACGATTTAGCTTCAAACAATTGGGATATAAGTTATATAGCTTCAAATGCTGTCGAATCAAACGAGTTAGCTTCAAAATCCATGCGGTACTTATCATTAAACTTCAAATCGATACGAAGTAGAAGGCTTAGCTTCAAATCCATGCGAAACAAATGATTTAGCTTCAAACAATTTGGATATAAGTGATATAGCTTCAAATGCAGTCGAAACTAACGAGTTAGCTTCAAATCCATGCGAAACACATGATTTAGCTTCAAATCAATGCGAAGTAGAAGGTTCAGTTCAAATCCATGCAAAACGGATAGCTTAGCTTCTAATAATTGTTTTATACATGATTTAGATTCAACTGCATGCGAAACAAACGAGTTAGATTCAAATCCATGCGAAATACATGATTTAGCTGCAATTCAATGGGAAGTAGAAGGCTTATTTTCGAATCCAGACGAATCAGAAAGGTTTAGCTTCAAATGCTTGTGATATACATGATTTAGCTCCAACTGCATGCAAAAAGAAATGAGTTAGCTTCAAACCCATGCGAAACACATTATTTTGCTTCAAACCAATGCGAAGTAGAAGGCTGATTTTTGAATCCATGCGAAACCAATGATTTAGCTTCAAATACTTGCGATATAAGTGGCATAGCATCAAATGCAGGCGAAACAAACGAGTTAGCTTCAAATCCATGCGAAACACACGATTTAGCTTCAAATCGATGCGAAGTAGAAGGGTTAGTTTCAAAGCAATGCGATGTAGAAGGTTTAGCTTTAAATCAATGCAATGTAGAAGGTTTTGCTTCAAATCAATACGATGTAGAAGGTTTAGTTACAAATCCATGCGAAAAAAAATGATTTAGATTCAGATACTTGCGATATAAGTGATATAGCTTCAAATGCCGTCCAAACTAACGAGTTACCATCAAATCCATGCAAAACACATGATTTAGCTTCAAATCAATGCCTGTGCAGAAGTTTTGTCTTCAAATCCAAGCGAAACACACGATTTAGCTTCAAATCAATGCGATGTAGAAGGTTTAGCTTCAAATCCATGCGAAACAAATGATTTAGCTTCAAACACTTGCGATATAAGTGATATAGCTTCAAATGCAGTCGAAACTAACGAGTTAGCTTCAAATCCATGCGAAACACATGATTTAGCTTCAAATTAATGCGAACTAGAGGGCTTAGCATCAAATCCATGCGAAACAAATGATTTAGCTTCAAACAATTGAGATATAAGTGATATAGCTTCAAATGCAGCCGAAGCAAACGAGTTAGCTTCAAATCCAAGCAAATCACATGATGTAGCTTCAAATCAATGCGATGTAGAGGATTTAGATCCAAATTCATGCGAAACAAATGATTTAGCTTCAAACGATTGGAATATAAGTGATATAGCTTCAAATGCTGACGAATCAAACGAGTTAGCTTCAAAATCCATGCGATACATATCATTTAACTTAAAATCGATACGAAGTAGAAGGCTTAGCTTCAAATCCATGCGAAAAAAAATGATTTAGATTCAGATACTTGCGATATAAGTGATATAGCTTCAAATGCCGTCCAAACTAACGAGTTACCATCAAATCCATGCAAAACACATGATTTAGCTTCAAATCAATGCCTGTGCAGAAGTTTTGTCTTCAAATCCAAGCGAAACACACGATTTAGCTTCAAATCAATGCGATGTAGAAGGTTTAGCTTCAAATCCATGCGAAACAAATGATTTAGCTTCAAACACTTGCGATATAAGTGATATAGCTTCAAATGCAGTCGAAACTAACGAGTTAGCTTCAAATCCATGCGAAACACATGATTTAGCTTCAAATCAATGCGATGTAGAAGGTTTAGATTCAAATCCATGCGAAACAAATGATTTATCGTCTAAACACTTGGGATATAAATGACATAGCTTCCAATGCAGAGGAATCAAACGAGTTAGCTTCTAATCCATGCAAAACAAATGATTTAGCTGCAAATCCATGCGATGTAGAAGATTTAGCTTCAAATCCATGCAAAACAACTGAATTAGCATCAGATACTTGCTATATAAGTGATATAGCTTCAACTGCATGCGAAACAAACGAGGTAGCTTCAATTCCATGCGAAACAAACGATTTAGCTTCAAATCAATGCGAAGTAGAAGGCTTAGATTCAAATCCATGCGAAACAAATGATTTAGCTTCAAATGAATGCGAAGTAGAAGGCTTAGCTTCAAATCCATGCAAAACAAATGGATTAGCTACAAATACCTGTGATGTACATTATTTAGCTACAACTTCATGCGAAACAAACGAGTTAGCTTCAAATCCATGCGAAACACGCGATTTAGCTTCAAATCAATGCGATGTAGAAGGTTTAGCTTCAAATCCGTGCAAAATACGTGATTTAACTTCCAATTAATGCGAAGTAGAAGGCTTAGCTTCAAATCCGTGCAAATCAAATGGTTTAGCTTCAAATACTTGTGATATACGTTATTTAGATTTAACTGCATGCGCAACAAACGAATTAGCTTCGAATCCATGCGAAACACATGATTTAGCAGCAAATCAATGCTATGTAGAAGGTTTAGCTTCAAATCCAAGCGAAACAAATGATTAATTTCAGATACTTGCGATATAAGTGACATAGCTTCAAATGCAGGAGAAACAAACGAGTTAGCTTCAAGTCCATGCGAAACACATGATTTAGCTGCAAACCAATGCGATGTAGAAGGTTTAGCTTCAAGTCCATGCAACACAAAGATATAGCTTCAGATACTTGCCATATAAGTGATATAGCTTCATATGCAGACGAAACAAACGAGTTAGCTTAATATCCAATCGAAACACATGATTTAGCTTTAATCAGTGCAATGTAGAATGTATACCTTCAAATCCATGCTAAACACATGATTTAACATCAGATAGTTGCGATATAAGTGATATAGCTTCAACTGCATGCGAAACAAACGAGTTAGCTTCAAATCCATTCAAAACACATGATTAAGCTTCAAATCAATTCGAAGTAGAAGGATTAACTTCAAATCCATGGGAAACAAATGGTTTAGCTACAAATACTTGTGATATACGTTATTTATATTCAACTGCATGCGCAACAAACGAGTTAGCTTCAAATCCATGCGAAACACATGATTTAGGTTCAAATCAATGCGAGGTAGAAGGCTTATCTTGAAATCCATGAGAAACAAACGAGTTAGCTTCAAATCCATGCGAAACACATGATTTAGCTGCAAATCCATGCGATGTAGAAGATTTAGCTTCAAATCCATGCAGAACAACTGAATTAGCTTCAGATACTTGCGATATAAGTGATATAGCTTCAAATGCAGGGGAAACAAACGAGTTAGCATCAAATCCATGCAAAACACATGATGTAGCTTCAAATCAATGCGATGCAGAAGGTTTAGCTTCAAATCCATGCGAAATAAATGGTTTAGTTTCAAACGCTTGGGATGTAAGTGATATAGCTTCAAATGCAGGGGCAACAAACGAGTTAGCTTCAAATCCATACAAAACACATGATTGAGCTTCAAATCAATGCTATGTCGAAGGTTTAGCTTCAAATCCATGCGAAACAAATGATTTAGCTTCAGATACTAGCGATATAAGTGATATAGCTTCATATGCAGACGAAACAAACGAGTTAGCTTCATATCCAAGTGAAACACATGATTTAGCTTTAATAAGTGCGATCTAGAATGTTTAGCTTCAAATCCATGCGAAATAAATGGTTTAGCTACAAATACTTGTGATATACGTTATTTATATTCAACTGCATGCGCAACAAACGAATTAGCTTCAAATCCATGTGAAATCCATGATTTAGCAGCAAATCAATGGGATGTAGAAGGTTTAGTTTCAAATCCATGCGAAACCAATGATTTAGCTTCAAATACTTGCGATATAAGTGACATAGCATCAAATGCAGGCGAAACAAACGAGTTAGCTTCAAATCCATGCCAAACACATGATTAAGCTTCAAATCAATGCGATGTAGATGGTTTAGCTCCAAATCCATGCGATGTAGAAGGTTTAGCTTCAAATCCATGCGAAACACATGATTTAGCAGCAAATCAATGCGATGTAGAAGGTTTAGCTACAAATCCATGCGAAACAAATGATTTAGCTTCAGATACTAGCGATATATGTGATATAGCTTCAAATGCAGACGAAACAAAAGAGTTAGCTTCAAATCCAAGCGAAACACATGATTTAACTTCAAATCTATACGAAGTAGAAGGCTTAGCTTCAAATTCATGCGAAACAAATGATTTAGATTCAGATACTTGCGATATAAGTGATATTGCTTCAAATGCAGGGGAAACAAACGAGTTAGCGTCAAATCCATGCAAAACACATGATGTAGCTTCAAATCAATGCGATGCTGAAGGTTTAGCTTCAAATCCAAGCGAAACACATGATTTAGATTGAAATCAATGCGATGTAGAAGGCTTAGCTTCAAATCCATGCGAAACAAATGATTTAAATTCAGATACTTGAGATATAAATTATATAGCTTCAAATGCAGGTGAAACTAACGAGTTAGCTTCAAATCCATGCGAAACACATGATTTAGCTGCAAATCCATGCTATGTAGATGATTTAGATTCAAATCCGTGCGAAATAAATGATTTAGAATCAGATACTTGCGATATAAGTTATATGGATTCAAATGCAGGCGCAACTAACGAGTTAGCTTCAAATCCATGCGAAACACATGATTTAGCTGCAAATCCATGCGATGTAGAAGGTTTAGCTTCAAATCCATGCGAGACACATGATTTAGCTGCAAATCAAAGCGATTTAGATGGTTCAGTTTCAAATCCATGCGAAACAAATGATTTAGCTTCAATTACTTGGGATATAAGTGATATAGCTTCAAATGCAGACGAATCAAACGAGATAGTTCAAATCCATGCGATACATTTAATTTAGCTTCAAATCGATACGAAGTAGAAGGCTTAACTTCAAATCCATGCGAAACAAATGATTTAGCTTCAAACACTTGAGATATAAGTGGTATTTCTTCAAATGCAGACGAAACAAACGAGTTAGCTTCAAATCCAAGCAAATCACATGATTTAGCTTCAAATAAATGCGTTGTAGAAAGTTTAGCTTCAAATCCATGCGAAACAAATGATTTAGCTTCAAACAGTTGGGATATAAGTGATATAGATTCAAATGCAGACGAATCAAACGAGTTAGCTACAAAATCCATGCGATACATGTCATTTAACTTCAAATCTATACGAAGTAGAAGGCTTAGCTACAAATTCATGCGAAACAAATGATTTAGATTCAGATACTTGCGATATAAGTTATATGGATTCAAATGCAGGCGCAACTAACGAGTTAGCTTCAAAATCCATGCGAAACACATGATTTAGCTGCAAATCCATGCGATGTAGAAGGTTTAGCTTCAAATCCATGCGAAACACATGATTTAGCAGCAAATCAATGGGATGTAGAAGGTTTAGCTACAAATCCATGCGAAACAAATGATTTAGCTTCAGATACTAGCGATATATGTGATATAGCTTCAAATGCAGACGAAACAAACGAGTTAGCTTCAAATCCAAGCGAAACACATGATTTAGCTTCAAATCAATGCGATGTAGAAGGTTTAGCTTCAAATCCATGCGAAACAAATGATATAGCTTCAGATACTAGCGATATAAGTGATATAGCTTCATATGCAGACGAAACAAACGAGTTAGATTCAAGTCCATCCAAGACACATGATTTTACTTCAAATACTTGCGATATAAGTGATATAGCTTCAAATGCAGACGAAACAAACGAGTTAGCTACAAATCCAAGAGAATCACTCGATTTAGCTTCAAATAAATGCGATTTAGAAGGTTTAGCTTCAAATACATGCGAAACAAATGATTTAGCTTCAGATACTTGCGATATAAGTGATATAGTATCAAATGCAAGCGAAACGAACGAGTTGGCTTCAAATCCATGCGGAAGACATGATTTAGCTGCAAATCAATGTGATGTAAAAGGTTTAGCTTCAAATCCATGCGAAACAAATGATTTAGCTTCAAATAGATACGAAGTAGAAGGCTTAGCATCAAATCCATGCGAAACAAATGATTTAGGTTCAGATACTTGCGATATAAGTGATATAGCTTCAAATGCAGGCGAAACGATCGAGTTAGCTTCAACTCCATTCGAAACACATGATTTAGCTTCAAATCAATGCGAAGTACAAGTCTTAGATTCAAATCCATACGGAACAAATGATTTAGCTTCCAATCAATGCGATGTAGAATGTATAGCTTCAAATCCATGAGATACAAATGATTTAGCTTCAGATACTTGCGACATAACTGATATAGCTTTAAATGCAGGCGACTCTAACGAGATAGCTTCAAATCCATTGCGAAACACATGATTTTGCTGCAAATCGATACGAAGTAGAAGGCTTAGCTTCAAATCCATGCGAAACAAATGATTTAGCTTCAAACACTTGAGATATAAGTGATATTTCTTCAAATGCAGACGAAACAAACGAGTTAGCTTCAAATCCAAGCAAATCACATGATTTAGCTTCAAATCAATGCGTTGTAGAAGGTTTAGCTTCAAATCCACGCGAAACAAATGATTTAGCTTCAATCAATTGGGATATAAGTGATATAGCTTCAAATGCAGACGAATCAATCGAGTTAGCTTCAAAATCCATGCGTTACATATCATTTAACTTCAAATCTATACGAAGTAGAAGGCTTAGCTCCAAATTCATGCGAAACAAATGATTTAGATTCAGATACTTGCGATATAAGTGATATAGCTTCAAATGCAGGGGAAACAGACGAGTTATCATCAAATCCATGCAAAACAAATGATTTGGTTTCAAATCAATGCGGTGCAGAAGGTGTAGCTTCAAATCCAAGCGAAACAAATGATTTAGATTCAGATACTTGAAATATAAGTTATATAGCTTCAAATGCAGGCGAAACTAACGAGTTAGCTTCAAATCGATGCGAAACACATAATTTAGCTGCAAATCCTTGCGATGTAGATGATTTAGATTCAAATCCGTGCGAAAGAAATGATTTAGCATCAGATACTTGCGTTATAACTGATATAGCTTCAACTGCAGGGGAAACAAACGCGTTAGCATCAAATCCATGCGAAACAAATGATTTAGCTTCAATCACTTGGGATATAAGTGATATAGCTTTAAATGCAGACGAATCAAACAAGTTAGATTCAAAATCCATGCGATACATTTCATTTAGCTTCAAATCGATACGAAGTAGAAGACTTAGCAACAAATCCATGCGAAACAAATGATTTAGCTTCATACAATTGGGATGTAAGTTATATAGCTTTAAATGCAGACGAACCAAACGAGTTAGATTCAAATCCATGCGAGACACATGATTTAGCTGCAAATCAATGCGATGTAGATGGATTACCTTCAAATCCATGCGATACAAATGATTTAGCTTCAATCACTTGGGATATTAGTGATATATCTTCAAACGCAGAGGAATCAAACGAGTCAGCTTCAAATCCATGCGATACATTTCATTTATCTTCAAATCGATACGAAGTAGAAGGCTTAGCTACAAATCCATGCGAAACAAATGATTTAGGTGCAGATAATCGTGATATAAGTGATATAGCTTCAAATGCAGGGGAAACAAACGCGTTAGCGTCAAATCCATGCAAAACACATGATTTAGCTTCAAATCAATGCGATGGAGAAGGTTTAGTTTCAAATTCAAGCGAAACACATGATTTAGCTTCAAATTAATACGATGTAGAAGGTTTAGCTTCAAATCCAAGCGAAACAAATGATTTAGATTCAAACAATTGGGATATAAGTGATATAGCTTCAAATGCAGGGGAAACAAACGAGCTACATCCAACTCCATGCGAAACACATGACTGAGCTTCAAACCAATGCGATGTAGAAGGTTTAGCTTCAAATCAATGTGATGTAGAAGGTTTAGCTTCAAATCCAAGCGAAACACATGATTTAGCTTCAAATCAATGCCATGTAGAAGGTTTAGCTTCAAATCCATGCGAAACAAATTATTTAGCTTCAAACCCTTGGGATATAAGTGATATAGCTTTAAATGCAGAGGAATCAAACGAGTCAGCTTCAAATCCATGCGATACATTTCATTTATCTTTAAATCGATACGAAGTAGAAGGCTTAGCTTCAAATCCATGCGAAACCAATGATTTAGCTTCAGATACTTGCGATATAAGTTATATAGCTTCAAATGGAGACGAAACAAACGAGTTACATTCAAATCCAAGCGAAACACATGATTTAGCTTCAAATCAATGCGAAGTAGAAGGCTTAGCTTCAAATCCATGCGAAACAAATGATTTAGCATCAGATGCTTGCGATATATGTGATACAGCTTCAAATGCAGCCGAAACAACCGGGAGGGCTTCAAATCCATGCGAGGCACATCATTTAGCTTCAAATCAATGCGAAGTGAAAGGCTTAGCTAGAAATCCATGCGAAGTAGAAGGAGTAGCATAATCGATGCGAAACAAATGGTTTAGCTACAGATACTTGAGATATTCATTATTTAGCTACAACTGCATGCGAAACTACCGAGTAATCTTCAAATCCATGCGAATCACACGGTTTATCTTCAAATCAATGCAATGTAGAAGGTTTAGCTTCAAATCCATGCGATACACTAGATTTAGCGTCAAATCAATGCGATGTAGATGGTTCTGCTTCAAATCCATACGACACATATGATTTAGCTTCAAATACTTGCGATATAAGTGATACAGCTACAAAAGCAGGAGGAACAAACGAGGTAGCTTCAATTCCATGCGAGATACATGATTTAGCTTAAAATCAATGCGATGTAGAAGGTTTAGCTTCAAATCCATACGAAACACATGATTTAGCTTCAAATCAATTCGAAGGACAAGGCTTAGATTCAAATACATGCGAAACAAATGATTTAGCTTCAAATGAATGCGAGGTAGAAGGCTTAGCTACAAATCCATGCAAAACAAATGGTTCAGCTACAAATACTTGTGATATACATTATTTAGCTACAACTGTATGCGAAACAAACGAGTTAGCTTCAAATCCATGCGATACACATGATTTAGCTTCAAATACTTGCGATATAAGTGATATAGCTTCAAAAGCTGTAGGAACAAACGAGGTAGCTTCAATTCCATTCGAGACACATGATTTAGCTTCAAGTCAATGCGATGTAGAAGGTTTAGCATCAAATCCATACGAAACATATGATTTAGCTTCAAATCAATTCGAAGGCCAAGGCTTAAACACATGATTAAGCTTCAAATTAATGCGATGTAGTTGGTTTGCTTCAAATCCATGCGATACACAAGATTTAGCTTCAAATCAATTCGAAGGACAAGGCTTAGATTCAAATACATGCGAAACAAATGATTTAGCTTCAAATGAATGCGAGGTAGAAGGCTTAGCTTCAAATCCATGCAAAACAAATGGTTCAGCTACAAATACTTGTGATATACATTATTTAGCTACAACTGCATGCGAAACAAACGAGTTAGCTTCAAATCCATGCGATACACATGATTTAACTTCAAATACTTGCGATATAAGTGATATAGCTTCAAAAGCTGTAGGAACAAACGAGGTAGCTTCAATTCCATTCGAGACACATGATTTAGCTTCAAGTCAATGCGATGTAGATGGTTTAGCATCAAATCCATACGAAACATATGATTTAGCTTCAAATCAATTCGAAGGCCAAGGCTTAAACACATGATTAAGCTTCAAATTAATGCGATGTAGTTGGTTTGCTTCAAATCCATGCGATACACAAGATTTAGCTTCAAATCAATGCGATGTAGTAGGTTCAGCTTCAAATCCATGCAATATAAATCATATAGCTTCAAAAGAAGGAGGAACAAACGAGGTAGCTTCAATTACATGCGAAACAAATGATTTAGCTTCAAATCCATGCGATACACATGATTTAGCTTCAAATACTTGTGATATAAGTGATATAGCTTCAAAAGCTGTAGGAACAAACGAGGTAGCATCAATTCCATGCGAGACACATGATTTAGCTTCAAATCAATGCGAAGTAGAAGGCTTAGCTTCAAATTCGTGGGAAACAAATGGTTTAGCTACAAATCAATGCGAAGTAGAAGGAGTAGCTTAAATTGATGCGAAACAAATGGTTTAGCTACAGATACTTGCGATATAAGTGATACAGCTTCAAAAGCTGGAGGAACAAACGAGGTAGCTTCAATTCCATGCGAAACAAATGATTTAGGTTCAAATCAATGCGAAGTAGAAGGCTTAGCTTCAAATTCATGCGAAACAAATGGTTTAGCTACAAATACTTGTGATATACATTATATAGCTACAACTGCATGCGAAACAAACGAGTTAGCATCAAATCCATGCGAAACACATGATTAAGCTTCAAATCAATGCGATGTAGATGGTTTGCTTCAAATCCATGCGATACACGAGATTTAGCTTAAAATCAATGCGATGTAGAAGGTTTAGCTTCAAATCCATACGAAACACACGATTTAGCTTCAAATCAATTCGAAGGACAAGGCTTAGATTCAAATCCATACGAAACAAATGATTTAGCTGCAAATCAATGCGATGTAGAAGGTTTAGCTTCAAATCCATGCAATATAAATCATATAGCTTCAAAAGCAGGAGGAACAAACGAGGTAGCTTCAATTCCATGCGAAACAAATGATTTAGCTTCAAATCAATGCGAAGTAGAAGGCGTAGCTTCAAATCCATGCGATAAAAATGGTATAGCTACAAATACTTGTGATATACATTATTAAGCTACAACTGCATGCAAAACAAACGAGTTAGCATCAAATCCATGCGATACACATGTTTTAGCGTCAAATCAATGCGATCTAGTTGGTTCAACTTCAAATCCATGCGAAACAAATGATTTAGCTTCAAATAGATACGAAGTAGAAGGCTTAGCATCAAATCCATGCGAAACAAATGATTTAGGTTAAGATACTTGCGATATAAGTGATATAGCTTCAAATGCAGGCGAAACGATCGAGTTAGCTTCAACTCCATTCGAAACACATGATTTAGCTTCAAATCAATGCGAAGTACAAGTCTTAGATTCAAATCCATACGGAACAAATGATTTAGCTTCCAATCAATGCGATGTAGAATGTATAGCTTCAAATCCATGAGATACAAATGATTTAGCTTCAGATACTTGCGACATAACTGATATAGCTTTAAATGCAGGCGACTCTAACGAGTTAGCTTCAAATCCATTGCGAAACACATGATTTTGCTGCAAATCGATACGAAGTAGAAGGCTTAGCTTCAAATCCATGCGAAACAAATGATTTAGCTTCAAACACTTGAGATATAAGTGATATTTCTTCAAATGCAGACGAAACAAACGAGTTAGCTTCAAATCCAAGCAAATCACATGATTTAGCTTCAAATCAATGCGTTGTAGAAGGTTTAGCTTCAAATCCACGCGAAACAAATGATTTAGCTTCAATCAATTGGGATATAAGTGATATAGCTTCAAATGCAGACGAATCAATCGAGTTAGCTTCAAAATCCATGCGTTACATATCATTTAACTTCAAATCTATACGAAGTAGAAGGCTTAGCTCCAAATTCATGCGAAACAAATGATTTAGATTCAGATACTTGCGATATAAGTGATATAGCTTCAAATGCAGGGGAAACAGACGAGTTATCATCAAATCCATGCAAAACAAATGATTTGGTTTCAAATCAATGCGGTGCAGAAGGTGTAGCTTCAAATCCAAGCGAAACAAATGATTTAGATTCAGATACTTGAAATATAAGTTATATAGCTTCAAATGCAGGCGAAACTAACGAGTTAGCTTCAAATCGATGCGAAACACATAATTTAGCTGCAAATCCTTGCGATGTAGATGATTTAGATTCAAATCCGTGCGAAAGAAATGATTTAGCATCAGATACTTGCGTTATAACTGATATAGCTTCAACTGCAGGGGAAACAAACGCGTTAGCATCAAATCCATGCGAAACAAATGATTTAGCTTCAATCACTTGGGATATAAGTGATATAGCTTTAAATGCAGACGAATCAAACAAGTTAGATTCAAAATCCATGCGATACATTTCATTTAGCTTCAAATCGATACGAAGTAGAAGACTTAGCAACAAATCCATGCGAAACAAATGATTTAGCTTCATACAATTGGGATGTAAGTTATATAGCTTTAAATGCAGACGAACCAAACGAGTTAGATTCAAATCCATGCGAGACACATGATTTAGCTGCAAATCAATGCGATGTAGATGGATTACCTTCAAATCCATGCGATACAAATGATTTAGCTTCAATCACTTGGGATATTAGTGATATATCTTCAAACGCAGAGGAATCAAACGAGTCAGCTTCAAATCCATGCGATACATTTCATTTATCTTCAAATCGATACGAAGTAGAAGGCTTAGCTACAAATCCATGCGAAACAAATGATTTAGGTGCAGATAATCGTGATATAAGTGATATAGCTTCAAATGCAGGGGAAACAAACGCGTTAGCGTCAAATCCATGCAAAACACATGATTTAGCTTCAAATCAATGCGATGGAGAAGGTTTAGTTTCAAATTCAAGCGAAACACATGATTTAGCTTCAAATTAATACGATGTAGAAGGTTTAGCTTCAAATCCAAGCGAAACAAATGATTTAGATTCAAACAATTGGGATATAAGTGATATAGCTTCAAATGCAGGGGAAACAAACGAGCTACATCCAACTCCATGCGAAACACATGACTGAGCTTCAAACCAATGCGATGTAGAAGGTTTAGCTTCAAATCAATGTGATGTAGAAGGTTTAGCTTCAAATCCAAGCGAAACACATGATTTAGCTTCAAATCAATGCCATGTAGAAGGTTTAGCTTCAAATCCATGCGAAACAAATTATTTAGCTTCAAACCCTTGGGATATAAGTGATATAGCTTTAAATGCAGAGGAATCAAACGAGTCAGCTTCAAATCCATGCGATACATTTCATTTATTTTTAAATCGATACGAAGTAGAAGGCTTAGCTTCAAATCCATGCGAAACCAATGATTTAGCTTCAGATACTTGCGATATAAGTTATATAGCTTCAAATGGAGACGAAACAAACGAGTTACATTCAAATCCAAGCGAAACACATGATTTAGCTTCAAATCAATGCGAAGTAGAAGGCTTAGCTTCAAATCCATGCGAAACAAATGATTTAGCATCAGATGCTTGCGATATATGTGATACAGCTTCAAATGCAGCCGAAACAACCGGGAGGGCTTCAAATCCATGCGAGGCACATCATTTAGCTTCAAATCAATGCGAAGTGAAAGGCTTAGCTAGAAATCCATGCGAAGTAGAAGGAGTAGCATAATCGATGCGAAACAAATGGTTTAGCTACAGATACTTGAGATATTCATTATTTAGCTACAACTGCATGCGAAACTACCGAGTAATCTTCAAATCCATGCGAATCACACGGTTTATCTTCAAATCAATGCAATGTAGAAGGTTTAGCTTCAAATCCATGCGATACACTAGATTTAGCGTCAAATCAATGCGATGTAGATGGTTCTGCTTCAAATCCATACGACACATATGATTTAGCTTCAAATACTTGCGATATAAGTGATACAGCTACAAAAGCAGGAGGAACAAACGAGGTAGCTTCAATTCCATGCGAGATACATGATTTAGCTTAAAATCAATGCGATGTAGAAGGTTTAGCTTCAAATCCATACGAAACACATGATTTAGCTTCAAATCAATTCGAAGGACAAGGCTTAGATTCAAATACATGCGAAACAAATGATTTAGCTTCAAATGAATGCGAGGTAGAAGGCTTAGCTACAAATCCATGCAAAACAAATGGTTCAGCTACAAATACTTGTGATATACATTATTTAGCTACAACTGCATGCGAAACAAACGAGTTAGCTTCAAATCCATGCGATACACATGATTTAGCTTCAAATACTTGTGATATAAGTGATATAGCTTCAAAAGCTGTAGGAACAAACGAGGTAGCTTCAATTCCATTCGAGACACATGATTTAGCTTCAAGTCAATGCGATGTAGAAGGTTTAGCATCAAATCCATACGAAACATATGATTTAGCTTCAAATCAATTCGAAGGCCAAGGCTTAAACACATGATTAAGCTTCAAATTAATGCGATGTAGTTGGTTTGCTTCAAATCCATGCGATACACAAGATTTAGCTTCAAATCAATTCGAAGGACAAGGCTTAGATTCAAATACATGCGAAACAAATGATTTAGCTTCAAATGAATGCGAGGTAGAAGGCTTAGCTTCAAATCCATGCAAAACAAATGGTTCAGCTACAAATACTTGTGATATACATTATTTAGCTACAACTGCATGCGAAACAAACGAGTTAGCTTCAAATCCATGCGATACACATGATTTAGCTTCAAATACTTGCGATATAAGTGATATAGCTTCAAAAGCTGTAGGAACAAACGAGGTAGCTTCAATTCCATTCGAGACACATGATTTAGCTTCAAGTCAATGCGATGTAGATGGTTTAGCATCAAATCCATACGAAACATATGATTTAGCTTCAAATCAATTCGAAGGCCAAGGCTTAAACACATGATTAAGCTTCAAATTAATGCGATGTAGTTGGTTTGCTTCAAATCCATGCGATACACAAGATTTAGCTTCAAATCAATGCGATGTAGTAGGTTCAGCTTCAAATCCATGCAATATAAATCATATAGCTTCAAAAGAAGGAGGAACAAACGAGGTAGCTTCAATTACATGCGAAACAAATGATTTAGCTTCAAATCCATGCGATACACATGATTTAGCTTCAAATACTTGTGATATAAGTGATATAGCTTCAAAAGCTGTAGGAACAAACGAGGTAGCATCAATTCCATGCGAGACACATGATTTAGCTTCAAATCAATGCGAAGTAGAAGGCTTAGCTTCAAATTCGTGGGAAACAAATGGTTTAGCTACAAATCAATGCGAAGTAGAAGGAGTAGCTTAAATTGATGCGAAACAAATGGTTTAGCTACAGATACTTGAGATATTCATTATTTAGCTACAACTGCATGCGAAACTAACGAGTTAGCTTCAAATCCATGCGAAACACACGATTTATCTTCAAATCAATGCGATGTAGAAGGCTTAGCTTCAAATCCATGCGATACACTAGATTTAGCTTCAAAACAATGCGATGTAGAAGGTTCTGCTTCAAATTCATACGACACATATGATTTAGCTTCAAATACTTGCGATATAAGTGATACAGCTACAAAACCAGGAGGAACAAACGAGGTAGCTTCAATTCCATGCGAAACAAATGATTTAGCTTCAAATACTTGCGATATAAGTGATACAGCTTCAAAAGCTGGAGGAACAAACGAGGTAGCTTCAATTCCATGCGAAACAAATGATTTAGGTTCAAATCAATGCGAAGTAGAAGGCTTAGCTTCAAATTCATGCGAAACAAATGGTTTAGCTACAAATACTTGTGATATACATTATATAGCTACAACTGCATGCGAAACAAACGAGTTAGCATCAAATCCATGCGAAACACATGATTTAGCTTCAAATCAATGCGATGTAGATGGTTTGCTTCAAATCCATGCGATACACGAGATTTAGCTTAAAATCAATGCGATGTAGAAGGTTTAGCTTCAAATCCATACGAAACACACGATTTAGCTTCAAATCAATTCGAAGGACAAGGCTTAGATTCAAATCCATACGAAACAAATGATTTAGCTGCAAATCAATGCGATGTAGAAGGTTTAGCTTCAAATCCATGCAATATAAATCATATAGCTTCAAAAGCAGGAGGAACAAACGAGGTAGCTTCAATTCCATGCGAAACAAATGATTTAGCTTCAAATCAATGCGAAGTAGAAGGCGTAGCTTCAAATCCATGCGATAAAAATGGTATAGCTACAAATACTTGTGATATACATTATTAAGCTACAACTGCATGCAAAACAAACGAGTTAGCATCAAATCCATGCGATACACATGTTTTAGCGTCAAATCAATGCGATGTAGTTGGTTCAACTTCAAATCCATGCGATATAAGTGATATAGCTTCAAATGCAGGAGGAACAAACGAGGTAGCTTCAATTCCATGCGAAACAAATGATTTAGCTTCAAATCAATGCGAAGTAGAAGGAGTAGCTTAAATCGATGCGAAACAAATGGTTTAGCTACAAATACTTGCGATATTCATTATTTAGCTACAACTGCATGCGAAACTACCGAGTTAGCTTCAAATCCATGCGAATCACACGATTTATCTTCAAATCAATGCGATGTAGAAGGTTTAGCTTCAAATCCATGCGATACACTAGATTTAGCTTCAAAACAATGCGATGTAGAAGGTTCTGCTTCAAATCCATACAACACATATGATTTAGCTTCAAATACTTGCGATATAAGTGATACAGCTACAAAAGCAGGAGGAACAAACGAGGTAGCTTCAATTCCATGCGAAACAAATGATTTAGCTTCAAATACTTGCGATATAAGTGATACAGCTTCAAAAGCTGGAGGAACAAACGAGGTAGCTTCAATTCCATGCGAGACACATGATTTAGCTTAAAATCAATGCGATGTAGAAGGTTTAGCTTCAAATCCATACGAAACACATGATTCAGCTTCAAATCAATTCGAAGGACAAGGCTTAGATTCAAATCCATGCGAAACAAATGATTTAGCTTCAAATGAATGCGAAGTAGAAGGCTTAGCTTCAAATCCATTCAAAACAAATGGTTTAGCTACAAATACTTGTGATATACATTATTTAGCTACAACTGCATGCGAAACAAACGAGTTAGCTTCAAATCCATGCGATACACATGATTTAGCTTCAAATACTTGTGATATAAGTGATATAGCTTCAAAAGCTGTAGGAACAAACGAGGTAGCTTCAATTCCATGCGAGACACATGATTTAGCTTCAAATCAATGCGAAGTAGAAGGCTTAGCTTCAAATTCATGGGAAACAAATGGTTTAGCTACAAATCAATGCGAAGTAGAAGGAGTAGCTTAAATCGATGCGAAACAAATGGTTTAGCTACATATACTCGAGATATTCATTATTTAGCTACAACTGCATGCGAAACTACCGAGTTATCTTCAAATCCATGCGAATCACACGGTTTATCTTCAAATCAATGCGATGTAGAAGGTTTAGCTTCACATCCATGCGATACACTAGATTTAGCTTCAAAACAATGCGATGTAGATGGTTCTGCTTCAAATCCATACGACACACATGATTTAGCTTCAAATACTTGCGATATAAGTGATACAGCTACAAAAGCAGGAGGAACAAACGAGGTAGCTTCAATTCCATGCGAAACAAATGATTTAGCTTCAACTACTTGCGATATAAGTGATACAGCTTCAAAAACTGGAGGAACAAACGAGGTAGCTTCAATTCCATGCGAGACACATGATTTAGCTTAAAATCAATGCGATGTAGAAGGTTTAGCTTCAAATCCATACGAAACACATGATTCAGCTTCAAATCAATTCGAAGGACAAGGCTTAGATTCAAATCCATGCGAAACAAATGATTTAGCTGCAAATCAATGCGATGTAGAAGGTTTAGCTTCAAATCCACGCGATACACTTGATTTAGCTTCAAATCAATGCGATGTTGAAGGCTTAGCTTCAAATCCATGCGATACACAAGATTTAGCTTCAAATCAATGCGATGTAGTAGGTTCAGGTTCAAATCCATGCGATATAAGTGATATAGCTTTAAATGCAGGAGGAACAAACGAGGTAGCTTCAATTCCATGCGAAACAAATGATTTAGCTTCAAATCAATGCGAAGTAGAAGGCTAAGCTTTAAATCCATGCAAAACAAATGGTTTAGCTACAAATACTTGTGATATACATTATTTAGCTACAACTGCATGCGAAACGAACGAGTTAGCTTCAAATCCATGCGATACACATGATTTAGCTACAAATCATGCGATGCAGAAGGCTTAGCTTCAAATCCATGCGCTACACAAGATTTAG
This sequence comes from Megalopta genalis, assembly GCF_051020955.1. NCBI lineage: Eukaryota > Metazoa > Arthropoda > Insecta > Hymenoptera > Halictidae > Megalopta > Megalopta genalis. The sequence continues at coordinate 35,959 of NW_027477369.1, read as the reverse complement.
CTTCAAATCAATGCGATGTAGTAGGTTCAGCTTCAAATCCATGCGACACATATGATTTAGCTTCAAATACTTGCGATATAAGTGATATAGCTTCAAAAGCTGTAGGAACAAACGAGGTAGCTTCAATTCCATGCGAGACACATGATTTAGCTTCAAATCAATGCGAAGTAGAAGGCTTAGCTTCAAATTCATGGGAAACAAATGGTTTAGCTACAAATCAATGCGAAGTAGAAGGAGTAGCTTAAATCGATGCGAAACAAATGGTTTAGCTACATATACTCGAGATATTCATTATTTAGCTACAACTGCATGCGAAACTACCGAGTTATCTTCAAATCCATGCGAATCACACGGTTTATCTTCAAATCAATGCGATGTAGAAGGTTTAGCTTCACATCCATGCGATACACTAGATTTAGCTTCAAAACAATGCGATGTAGATGGTTCTGCTTCAAATCCATACGACACACATGATTTAGCTTCAAATACTTGCGATATAAGTGATACAGCTACAAAAGCAGGAGGAACAAACGAGGTAGCTTCAATTCCATGCGAAACAAATGATTTAGCTTCAACTACTTGCGATATAAGTGATACAGCTTCAAAAACTGGAGGAACAAACGAGGTAGCTTCAATTCCATGCGAGACACATGATTTAGCTTAAAATCAATGCGATGTAGAAGGTTTAGCTTCAAATCCATACGAAACACATGATTCAGCTTCAAATCAATTCGAAGGACAAGGCTTAGATTCAAATCCATGCGAAACAAATGATTTAGCTGCAAATCAATGCGATGTAGAAGGTTTAGCTTCAAATCCACGCGATACACTAGATTTAGCTTCAAATCAATGCGATGTTGAAGGCTTAGCTTCAAATCCATGCGATACACAAGATTTAGCTTCAAATCAATGCGATGTAGTAGGTTCAGGTTCAAATCCATGCGATATAAGTGATATAGCTTTAAATGCAGGAGGAACAAACGAGGTAGCTTCAATTCCATGCGAAACAAATGATTTAGCTTCAAATCAATGCGAAGTAGAAGGCTAAGCTTTAAATCCATGCAAAACAAATGGTTTAGCTACAAATACTTGTGATATACATTATTTAGCTACAACTGCATGCGAAACGAACGAGTTAGCTTCAAATCCATGCGATACACATGATTTAGCTACAAATCATGCGATGCAGAAGGCTTAGCTTCAAATCCATGCGCTACACAAGATTTAGCTTCAAATCAATGCGATGTAGTAGGTTCAGCTTCAAATCCATGCGACACATATGATTTAGCTTCAAATACTTGCGATATAAGTGATATAGCTTCAAAAGCTGTAGGAACAAACGAGGTAGCTTCAATTCCATGCGAGACGCATGATTTAGCTTAAAATCAATGCGATGTAGAAGGTTTAGCTTCAAATCCATACGAAACACATGATTTAGCTTCAAATCAATTCGAAGGACAAGACTTAGGTTCAAATACATGCGAAACAAATGATTTAGTTTCAAATGAATGCGAAGTAGAAGGCTTAGCTTCAAATCCATGCAAAACAAATGGTTTAGCTACAAATACTTGTGATATAAATTATATAGCTACAACTGCATGCGAAACAAACGAGTTAGCTTCAAATCCATGCGATACACATGATTTAGCTTCAAATACTTGCGATATAAGTGATATAGCTTCAAAAGCTGTAGGAACAAACGAGGTAGCTTCAATTCCATTCGAGACACATGATTTAGCTTCAAATCAATGCGATGTAGAAGGTTTAGCTTCAAATCCATACGAAACATATGATTTAGCTTCAAATCAATTCGAAGGCCAAGGCATAGATTCACATCCATGCGAAACAAATGATTTAGCTGCAAATCAATGTGATGTAGAAGGTTTAGCTTCAAATCCATGCGATACACACGATTTAGCTTCAAATGAATGCGCTGTAGAAGGTTCAGCTTCAAATCCATGCGGCACATATGATTTAGCTTCAAATATTTGCGATATAAGTGATATAGTTTCAAATGGAGGCGAAACGAACGAGTTAGCTTCAAATCCATTCGAAACACATGATTTAGCTGCATATCAATGCGATGTAGAAGGTTTAGCTTCAAATCCATGCGAAACACATTATTTAGCTGCAAATCAGTGCGAAGTAGAAGGGTCGGGTTCAAATCAATGCGATTCAAATGGTTCATCTTCAAATACTTGTGAAAGACATGATTTAGCTTCAACTGCATGCGAAACACATGATTTAGCTTCAAATCAATGCGATGAAGAAGGTTTAGCTTCAAATCCAAACGAAACACATGATTTAGCTTCAAATACTTGCGATATAAGTGATCTAGCTTCAATACAGGCGAAACGGACGAGTTAGCTTCAATCCATGCGAAACACATGATTTAGCTGCAAATCAATGCGATGAAGAAGGATTAGCTTCAAATCCATGCGAAACAAATGATATAGCTTCAAACACTTGGGGTGTAAGTGATATAGCTTCAAATGAAGACTAATCAAACGAGTTAGCTTCAAAATCCACGCGATACACGTGATTTAGCTTCAAATACTAGCGATATATGTGATGTAGATTTAACTGCAGGCGAAACGAACGAGTTAGCTTCAACATCATGCGAAACACATGATTTAGCGGCAAATCAATGCGATATAGAAGGTTCAGCTTCAAAACAATAACCGGTAGAAGGTTTTCTTCAAATCAATAGAATGTAGAAGGTTTAGCTTCAAATCAATGCGATGTAGAAGGTTTAGCTTCAAATCAAAGCGATGTAGAAGTTTAGCTTCAAATCCATACGAAACACATGATTTAGCTTCAAATCAATTCGAAGGACAAGGCTTAGATTCAAATCCATGCGAAACAAATGATTTAGCTGCAAATCATTGCGACGTAGAAGGTTTAGCTTCAAATCCATGCGATACACTAGATTTAGCTACAAATCAATGCGATGTAGAAGGTTCTGCTTCAAATCCATACGAAACATATGATTTAGCTTCAAATACTTGCGATATAAGTGATGAAGCTTCAAAAGCTAGAGGAACAAACGAGGTAGCTTCAATTCCATGCGAAACAAACGATTTAGCTTCAAATCAATGCGAAGTAGAAGGCTTAGATTCAAATCCTTGCGAAACAAATGATTTAGCTTCAAATGAATGCGAAGTAGAAGGATTAGCTTCAAATCCATGCAAAACAAAATGGATTAGCTATAAATACCTGTGATATACATTACTTAGCTACAACTGCATGCGAAACAAACGAGTTAGCTTCAAATCCATGCAAAACACACGATTTAGCTTCAAATCAATGCGATGTAGAAGGTTTAGCTTCAAATCCGTGCAACATACGTGATTTAACTTCCAATTAATGCGAAGTAGAAGGCTTAGCTTCAAATCCGTGCGAATCAAATGTTTAGCTTCAAATACTTGTGATATACGTTATTTAGATTTAACTGCTTGCGCAACGAACGAGTTAGCTTCAAATCCAGGCGAAACACATGATTTAGCTGCAAATCAATGCGATGAAGAAAGTTCTGCTTCAAATCCATACGACACATATGATTTAAGCTTCAAATACTTGCGATATAAGTGATATAGTTCAAATGGTGGCGAAACGAACGAGTTAGCTTCAAATCCACGCGAAACACATGATTTAGCTGCAAATCAATGCGATGAAGAAGGATTAGCTTCAAATCCATGCGAAACACATGATTTAGCTGCAAATCAATGCGATGAGGAAGGATTAGCTTCAAATCCATGCGAAACAAATGATATAGCTTCAAACACTTGGGTTGTAAGTGATATAGCTTCAAATGAAGACTAATCAAACGAGTTAGCTTCAAAATCCACGCGATACACGTGATTTAGCTTCAAATACTAGCGATATATGTGATGTAGATTTAACTGCAGGCGAAACGAACGAGTTAGCCTCAACACCATGCGAAACACATGATTTAGCGGCAAATCATTGCGATATAGAAGGTTCAGCTTCAAAACAATAACAGGTAGAAGGTTTTCTTCAAATCAATAGAATGTAGAAGGTTTAGCTTCAAATCAATGCGATGTAGAAGGTTTAGCTACAAATCCATACGAAACACATGATTTAGCTTCAAATCAATTCGAAGGACAAGGCTTAGATTCAAATCCATGCGAAACAAATGATTTAGCTGCAAATCATTGCGACGTAGAAGGTTTAGCTTCAAATCCATGCGATACACTAGATTTAGCTTCAAATCTATGCGATGTAGAAGGTTCTGCTTAAATCCATACGACACATATGATTTAGATTCAAATACTTGCGATGTAAGTGATACAGCTTCAAAAGCTAGAGGAACAAACGAGGTAGCTTCAATTCCATGCGAAACAAATGATTTAGCTTCAAATCAATGCGAAGTAGAAGGCTTAGATTCAAATCCATGCGAAACAAATGATTTAGCTTCAAATGAATGCGAAGTAGAAGGCTTAGCTTCAAATCCATGCAAAACAAATGGATTAGCTACAAATACCTGTGATATACATTATTTAGCTACAACTGCATGCGAAACGAACGAGTCAGCTTCAAATCCATTCGAGACACATGATTTAGCTGCATATCAATGCGATGTAGAAGGTTTAGCTTCAAATCCATGCGAAACACATTATTTAGCTGCAAATCAGTGCGAAGTAGAAGGGTCGGGTTCAAATCAATGCGATTCAAATGGTTCATCTTCAAATACTTGTGAAAGACATGATTTAGCTTCAACCTGCATGCGAAACACATGATTTAGCTTCAAATCAATGCGATGAAGAAGGTTTAGCTTCAATCCAAACGAAACACATGATTTAGCTTCAAATACTTGCGATATAAGTGATCTAGCTTCAAATACAGTCGAAAACGGACGAGTTAGCTTCAAATCCATGCGAAACACATGATTTAGCTGCAAATCAATGCGATGAAGAAGGATTAGCTTCAAATCCATGCGAAACAAATGATATAGCTTCAAACACTTGGGGTGTAAGTGATATAGCTTCAAATGAAGACTAATCAAACGAGTTAGCTTCAAAATCCACGCGATACACGTGATTTAGCTTCAAATACTAGCGATATATGTGATGTAGATTTAACTGCAGGCGAAACGAACGAGTTAGCTTCAACACCATGCGAAACACATGATTTAGCGGCAAATCAATGCGATATAGAAGGTTCAGCTTCAAAACAATAACAGGTAGAAGGTTTTCTTCAATCAATAGAATGTAGAAGGTTTAGCTTCAAATCAATGCGATGTAGAAGGTTTAGCTTCAAATCCATACGAAACACATGATTTAGCTTCAAATCCATACGAAACACATGATTTAGCTTCAAATCAATTCGAAGGACAAGGCTTAGATTCAAATCCATGCGAAACAAATGATTTAGCTGCAAATCATTGCGACGTAGAAGGTTTAGCTTCAAATCCATGCGATACACTAGATTTAGCTTCAAATCAATGCGATGAAGAAGGTTTAGCTTCAAATCCATGCGAAACAAATGATTTAGCTGCAAATCAATGCGATGTAGAAGGTTTAGCTTCAAATCCATGCGATACACTAGATTTAGCTTCAAATCAGTGCGATGTAGAAGTTCTGCTTTAAATCCATACGAGCTATATGATTTAGCTTCAAATACTTGCGATATAAGTGATACAGCTTCAAAAGCTGGAGGAACATACGAGATAGATTCAATTCTATGCGAAACAAATGATTTAGCTTCAAATCAATGCGAAGTAGAAGGCTTAGCTTCAAATTCATGCGAAACAGATGGTTTAGCTACAAATACTTGTGATATCCATTATATAGCTACAACTGCATGCAAAACAAACGAGTTAGCATCAAATCCATGCGAAACACAAGATTTAGCTTCAAATCAATGCGATGTAGTAGGTTCAGCTTCAAATCCATGCAATATAAATCATATAGCTTCAAAGCAGGAGGAACAAAACGAGGTAGCTTCAATTCCATGCGAAACAAATGATTTAGCTTCAAATCAATGCGAAGTAGAAGCCGTAGCTTCAAATCCATGCGAAAAAAATGGTTTAGCTACAAATACTTGTGATATACATTATTTAGCTACAACTGCATGCGAAACTAACGAGTTAGCTTCAAATCCATGCGAAACACACGATTTATGTTCAAATCAATGCGATGTAGATGGCTTAGCTTCAAATCTATGCGATACACAAGATTTAGCTTCAAATCAATGCGATGTAGTAGGTTCAGCTTCAAATCTATGCGACACATATGATTAAGCTTCAAATACTTGCGATATAAGTGATATAGCTTCAAAGCTGTAGGAACAAACGAGGTAGCTTCAATTCCATGCGAGACACATGATTTAGCTTAAAATCAATGCGATGTAGAAGGTTTAGCTTCAAATCCACACGAAACACATGATTTAGCTTCAAATCAATTCGAAGGACAAGGCTTAGATTCAAATCCATGCGAAACAAATGATTTTGCTTCAAATGAATGCGAAGTAGAAGGCTTAGATTCAAATCCATGCAAAACAAATGGTTTAGCTACAAATCAATGCGATGTAGAAGGTTTAGCTTCAAATCCATACGAAACACATGATTTAGCTTCAAATCAATTCGAAGGGCAAGGCTTAGATTCACATCCATGCGAAACAAATGATTTAGCTTCAAATCAATGCGATGTAGAAGGTTTAGCTTCAAATCCATGCAAAACACGTGATTTAACTTTCAATTAATGCGAAGTAGAAGGCTTAGCTTCAAATCCATGCGATTCAAATGGTTAAGCTTCAAATACTTGTGATATACGTTATTTAGATTAAACTGCATGCGCAACGAACGAGTTAGCTTCAAATCCATGCGAAAACACATGATTTAGGTTCAAATCAATGCGATGTATTAGGTTCAGCTTCAAATCCATGCGATATAAGTGATATAGCTTCAAAAGCAGGAGGAACAAACGAGGTAGATTCAATTCCATGCTAAACAAATGATTTAGCTTCAAATCAATGCGAAGTAGAAGGCGTAGATTCTAATCCATGGGAAACAAATGGTTTAGCTACAAATACTTGTGATATACATTATTTAGCCACAACGCATGCGAAACTAACGAGTTTGCTTCAAATCCATGCGAAACACACGATTTATCTTCAAATCAATGCGATGTAGAAGGTTTAGCTTCAAATCAATAAGAGGTAAAAGGTCTAGCTTCAAATCAATAGAATATAGAAGGTTTAGCATCAAATCAATGCGATGTAGAAGCTTTAGCTTTAAATCCATGCAAATCAAATGGTTTAGGCTTCAAATCAATTCGAAAGACAAGGCTTAGATTCAAATCATGCGAAGCAAATGATTTGGCTTCAAATGAATGCGAAGTAGAAGGCTTGCTTCAAATCCATGCAAAACAAATGGTTTAGCTACAAATACTTGTGATGTACATTATTTAGATACAACTGCATGCGAAACAAACGATTTAGCTTCAAATTCATGCGATATGAACAATTTAGCTTCAGATTCATGCGAAATACACGAATCAGCTTCAAATTCACGAGAAACAAACGATTTAACTTCAATATCATGCGATATACACGATTTCGATTCAAATTCGTGCGAAATAGCGATTTTAAACAAACTATTTAGCTACAAATTCATGCGAAATGAACAATTCAGCTTCAAATAGATGCGAAATGAACAATTATAGTTTCGGATCCATGCGAAATACACGAATTAGCTTCAAATTCACACGAAACAAACGATTTAACTTCAATATCATGCAATATACACGATTGCGATTGAAATTCGTGCGAAATTGCGATTTTAAACAAACGATTTAGCGTCAAATTCATGCGATATGAACAATTTAGCTTCAGATTGATACGAAATACACGAATCAGCATCAAATTCACGCGAAACAAACGATTTAACTTCAATATCATGCGATATACACGATCTCAATTCAAATTCGTGCGAAATAGCGATTTCAAACAAACGATTTAGCTTCAAATTCATGCGAAATGAACAATTTAGCTTCAAAGTGATGCGAAATAGACGAATTAGCTTTAAATCAACGCGAAACATACGATCTAGCTTCAATATCATGCGAAACACACGATGTCGCTTCAAATTCGTGCGAAATAGCGATTTTAAACAAACTATTTAGTTTCAAATTCATGCGAAATGAACAATTTAGCTTCAGATTCATGCGAAATACACGATTAGCTTTAAATCAACGCGACTCATACGATTTAGCTTCAATATCATGCGAAACACACGATTTCGCTTCAAATTCGTGCAAAATAACGATTTTAAACAAACGATTTAGCTTCAAATTCATGCGAAATGAACAATTTAACTTCAGATTCATGCGAAATTCACGAATTAGCTTTAAATCAACGCGAAACATACGATTTAGCTTCAATATCATGCGAAACACACGACTGCGATTGAAATTCGTGCGAAATAGCGATTTTAAAACAAACGATTTAGCTTCAAATACATGCGAAATGGACAATTTAGTTTCTGATTCATGCGAAATACACGAATTAGCTTCAAATTCACACGAAACAAACGCTTTAACTTCAATATCATGCAATATACACGATTGCGATTGAAAATCGTGCGAAATTGCGACTTTAAACAAACGATTTAGCTTCAAATTATGCGAAATGAACAACTTAGCTTCAGATTCTCGTGAAATACACGAATTAGCTTTAAATCAACGCGAAAACATACGATTTAGCTTCAATATCATGCGAAACACACGATTTCGATTGAAATTCGTGCGAAATAGCGATTTTAAACAAACGATTTAGCTTCAAATTTATGCGAAATGAACAATTTAGCTTCAGATTCATGCGAAATACACGAATCAGCTTCAAATTCACGCGAAACAAACGATTTAGCTTCAATATCATGCGATATAGACGATTTCGATTGAAATTCGTGCGAATTAACGATTGTAAATAATCGATTTTGCTTCAAATTCCTACGAAATGAACAACTTAACTTCAGATTCATACGAAATACTCGACTTAGCTTTAAATCAACGCGAAACATACGATTTAGCTCCAATATCATGCGAAACACACGATTTCGCTTCAAGTTCATGCGAAATAGGGGTTGTAAACAAACGATTCGAGCTTCAAATTTATGCCGAAATGAACAATTTAGCTTCAGATTCTCGCGAAATACACGAATTAGCTTTAAATCAACGCGAAACATACGATTTAGCTTCAATATCATGCGAAACACACGATTTCGATTGAAATTCGTGCGAAATAGCGATTTTAAACAAACGATTTAGCTTCAAATTTATGGCAAATGAACAATTTAGCTACAGATTCATGCGAAATACACGAATCAGCTTCAAATTCACGCGAAACATACGATTTAGCTCCAATATCATGCGAAACACATGATTTAGCTTCAAATTCATTCGAAACACATGGTTTAGCTTAATATTAATAGGAAACAAATGGTCCAGCTTCAAATACTTGTGAAATATATGATTCAGCTTCAACTGCACCTGAAACAAACGTGTTAGCTTCAAATGCAAGAGAAAAACATGATTCAGCTTCAAATCAATGCGAAGTAGAAGGCTCAGCTTCAAATCCATACGAATCAAATGGTTCAGCATCAAATACATGTGATATACATGATTTAGCTTCAACTGCATGCGAAACAAACGAGTTAGGTTCATATCCAAGCGAAACACATGATTTAGCTTCAAATCAATGCGATGTGGAAGGATTAGCTTCAAATCCATGCGAAGGAAATGATTGAGCTTCAAACACTTGAGATATAAGTGATATAGCTTCAAATGCAGCCGAAACAAACGAGTTAGCTTCAAATCCAATCGAAACACATGATTTAGCTTCAAATCAATGCGAAGTAGAAGGTTTAGCTTCAAATCCAAGCGAAACACATGATTTAGCTTGAAATCAATGCGATGTAGAAGGATTAGCTTCAAATCTTGCGAAGCAAATGATTGAGCTCATGATTCAGCTTCAACTGCACCTGAAACAAACGTGTTAGCTTCAAATGCAAGAGAAAAACATGATTCAGCTTCAAATCAATGCGAAGTAGAAGGCTCAGCTTCAAATCCATACGAATCAAATGGTTCAGCATCAAATACATGTGATATACATGATTTAGCTTCAAATGCAGCAAAACTAACGAGTTAGGTTCAAATCCAAGCGAAACACATGATTTAGCTTCAAATCAATGCGATGTAGAAGGTTTAGCTTCAAATCCATGCGAAACAAATGATTTAGCTTCAAACACTTGGGATATAAGTGATATAGCTTCAAATGCAGGGGAAACAAACGAGTTAGCATCAAATCCATGCAAAACACATGATTTAGCTTCAAATCAATGCGATGCAGAAGGTTTAGCTTCAAATCCAAGCGAAACACATGATTTAGCTTGAAATCAATGCGATGTAGAAGGCTTAGCTTCAAATCCATGCGAAACAAATGATTTAGCTTCAGATAGCTGCAATATAAGTGTTGTGGATTCATATGCAGACGAAGCAAACGAGTTAGCTTCATATCCAAGCGAAACACATGATTTAGCTTTAATCAGTGCGATGTAGAGGGTTTAGCTTCAAATCCATGCGAAATAAATGGTTTAGTCTCAAACGCTTGGGATATAAGTGATATAGCTTCAAATGCAGGGGCAACAAACGAGTTAGCTTAAATTCCATACAAAACACAGGATTAAGCTTCAAATCAATGCTATGTCGAAGGTTTAGCTTCAAATCCATGCGAAACAAATGATTTAGCTTCAGATACTTGAGATATAAGTTATATAGCTTCAAATGCAGGCGAAACTAACGAGTTAGCTTCAAATCCAAGCAAATCACATGATTTAGCTTCAAATCAATGCGATGTAGAAGGTTTAGCTTCAAATCCAAGCGGAACACGTGATTTAGCTTCAAATCAATGCGATGTACCGGGTTTAGCTTGAAATCCATGCGAGACAAATTATTGAGCTTCAAACACTTGCGATATAAGTGATATAGCTTCCAATGCAGACGAAACAAACGAGCTAGCTTCAAATACAAGCGAAACACATGATTTAGCTTCAAATCAATGAGATGTAGAAGGTTTAGATTCAAATCGATCCGACACAAATGATTTGGCTTCAAATACTTGCGATATAAATGATATAGCTTCAATTGCAGCCGAAACAAACGAGTTAGCTTCAAATCCATGCGATACATTTCATTTAGCTTCAAATCGATACGAAGTAGAAGGCTTAGCTTCAAATCCATGCGAAACAAATGATTTAGCTTCAAACACTTGAGATATAAGTGATACTTCTTCAAATGCGGACGAAACAAACGAGTTAGCTTCAAATCCATGCGACACATTTCATTTTGCTTCAAATCGATACGAAGTAGAAGGCTTAGCTTCAAATCCATGCGAAACAAATGATTTAGCTTCAAACACTTGAGATATAAGTGATACTTCTTCAAATGCAGACGAAACAAACGAGTTAGATTCAAATCCAAGCAAATCACATGATTTAGCTTCAAATCAATGCGTTGTAGAAGGTTTAGCTTCAAATCCATGCGAAACAAATGATTTAGCTTCAAACAATTGGGATATAAGTGATATAGCTTCAAATGCAGACGAATCAAACGAGTTAGCTTCAAAATCCATGCAGTACATATCATTTAACTTCAAATCTATACGAAGTAGAAGGCTTAGCTACCAATTCATGCGAAGCAAATGATTTAGATTCAGATACTTGCGATATAAGTGATATAGCTTCAAATGCAGGAGAAACAAACGAGTTAGCATCAAATCCAAGCAAAACACATGATTTAGCCGCAAATCAATGCGATGTAGAAGTTTTAGCTTCAAATCCAAGCGAAACAAATGATTCAGCTTCAAACAATTGGGATATAAGAGATATAGCTTCAAATGCAGACGAACCAGACGAGTTCGCTTCAAATCCACGCGACACAAATGATTTAGCTTCAGATAGCTGCAATATAAGTGTTGTGGATTCATATGCAGACGAAACAAACGAGTTAGCTTCATATCCAAGCGAAACACATGATTTAGCTTCAAATCAATGCGATGTATAATATTTAGCTTCAAATCCATGTGAAACCCATGATTTAGCAGCAAATCAATGGGATGTAGAATTTTTAGCTGCAAATCCATGCGACACAAATGATTTGGCTTCAGATACTTGCGATATAAGTGATATAGCTTCAAATGAAGACGAAACAAACGAGTTAGGTTCATATCCAAGCCAAACACATGATTTAGCTTCAAATCAATGGGATGTAGAAGGTTTAGCTTCAAATCCATGCGAAACACATGATTTAGTTTCAAACCAATTCGAAGTAGAAGGAGTATCTTCAAATCCATGCGAAACAAATGGTTTAGCTACAAATACTTGTGAAATACGTTAGTTAGATTCAACTCCATTCGAAACACATGATTTAGCTTCAAATAAATGCGATGTAGAAGGTTCAGCATCAAATCCACGCGAAACAAATGATTTAGCTTCAAATACTTGCGATATAATTCATATAGCTTCAAATGCTGGCGACACAAATGAGTTATCTTTAAATCCATGCGAAACACATGATTTAGCTTCAAATCATTGCGACGTAGAAGGATTTGCTTCAAATACATGCGAAACAAATGATTTAGGTTCAGATACTTTGGATATAAGTGATATAGCTTCAAGTACAGGGGAAACAAACGAGTTAGCTTCAAATCCATACAAAACACTTGATTCAGCTTCAACTCAATGCTATGTAGAAGGTTTAGCTTCAAATCCATGCGAAACAAATGATTTAGCTTCAAATCGTTACGATGTAGAAGGCTTAGCTTCAAATCCAAGCAAATCACATGATTTAGCTTCAAATCAATGCGATGTAGAAGGTTTAGCTTCAAATCCAAGCGGAACACGTGATTTAGCTTCAAATCAATGCGATGTACCGGGTTTAGCTTGAAATCCATGCGAGACAAATTATTGAGGTTCAAACACTTGCGATATAAGTGATATAGCTTCCAATGCAGACGAAACAAACGAGCTAGCTTCAAATACAAGCGAAACACATGATTTAGCTTCAAATCAATGAGATGTAGAAGGTTTAGATTCAAATCGATCCGACACAAATGATTTGGCTTCAAATACTTGCGATATAAATGATATAGCTTCAATTGCAGCCGAAACAAACGAGTTAGCTTCAAATCCATGCGATACATTTCATTTAGCTTCAAATCGATACGAAGTAGAAGGCTTAGCTTCAAATCCATGCGAAACAAATGATTTAGCTTCAAACACTTGAGATATAAGTGATACTTCTTCAAATGCGGACGAAACAAACGAGTTAGCTTCAAATCCATGCGACACATTTCATTTTGCTTCAAATCGATACGAAGTAGAAGGCTTAGCTTCAAATCCATGCGAAACAAGTGATTTAGCTTCAAACACTTGAGATATAAGTGATACTTCATCAAATGCAGACGAAACAAACGAGTTAGATTCAAATCCAAGCAAATCATATGATTTAGCTTCAAATCAATGCGTTGTAGAAGGTTTAGCTTCAAATCCATGCGAAACAAATGATTTAGCTTCAAACAATTGGGATATAAGTGATATAGCTTCAAATGCAGACGAATCAAACGAGTTAGCTTCAAAATCCATGCAGTACATATCATTTAACTTCAAATCTATACGAAGTAGAAGGCTTAGCTACCAATTCATGCGAAGCAAATGATTTAGATTCAGATACTTGCGATATAAGTGATATAGCTTCAAATGCAGGAGAAACAAACGAGTTAGCATCAAATCCAAGCAAAACACATGATTTAGCCGCAAATCAATGCGATGTAGAAGTTTTAGCTTCAAATCCAAGCGAAACAAATGATTCAGCTTCAAACAATTGGGATATAAGAGATATAGCTTCAAATGCAGACGAACCAGACGAGTTCGCTTCAAATCCACGCGACACATGATTTAGCTTCAGATAGCTGCAATATAAGTGTTGTGGATTCATATGCAGACGAAACAAACGAGTTAGCTTCAAATCCTTGCGAAGCAAATGATTGAGCTTCATGATTCAGCTTCAACTGCACCTGAAACAAACGTGTTAGCTTCAAATGCAAGAGAAAAACATGATTCAGCTTCAAATCAATGCGAAGTAGAAGGCTCAGCTTCAAATCCATACGAATCAAATGGTTCAGCATCAAATACATGTGATATACATGATTTAGCTTCAAATGCAGCAAAACTAACGAGTTAGGTTCAAATCCAAGCGAAACACATGATTTAGCTTCAAATCAATGCGATGTAGAAGGTTTAGCTTCAAATCCATGCGAAACAAATGATTTAGCTTCAAACACTTGGGATATAAGTGATATAGCTTCAAATGCAGGGGAAACAAACGAGTTAGCATCAAATCCATGCAAAACACATGATTTAGCTTCAAATCAATGCGATGCAGAAGGTTTAGCTTCAAATCCAAGCGAAACACATGATTTAGCTTGAAATCAATGCGATGTAGAAGGCTTAGCTTCAAATCCATGCGAAACAAATGATTTAGCTTCAGATAGCTGCAATATAAGTGTTGTGGATTCATATGCAGACGAAGCAAACGAGTTAGCTTCATATCCAAGCGAAACACATGATTTAGCTTTAATCAGTGCGATGTAGAGGGTTTAGCTTCAAATCCATGCGAAATAAATGGTTTAGTCTCAAACGCTTGGGATATAAGTGATATAGCTTCAAATGCAGGGGCAACAAACGAGTTAGCTTAAATTCCATACAAAACACAGGATTAAGATTCAAATCAATGCTATGTCGAAGGTTTAGCTTCAAATCCATGCGAAACAAATGATTTAGCTTCAGATACTTGAGATATAAGTTATATAGCTTCAAATGCAGGCGAAACTAACGAGTTAGCTTCAAATCCAAGCAAATCACATGATTTAGCTTCAAATCAATGAGATGTAGAAGGTTTAGATTCAAATCGATCCGACACAAATGATTTGGCTTCAAATACTTGCGATATAAATGATATAGCTTCAATTGCAGCCGAAACAAACGAGTTAGCTTCAAATCCATGCGATACATTTCATTTAGCTTCAAATCGATACGAAGTAGAAGGCTTAGCTTCAAATCCATGCGAAACAAATGATTTAGCTTCAAACACTTGAGATATAAGTGATACTTCTTCAAATGCGGACGAAACAAACGAGTTAGCTTCAAATCCATGCGACACATTTCATTTTGCTTCAAATCGATACGAAGTAGAAGGCTTAGCTTCAAATCCATGCGAAACAAATGATTTAGCTTCAAACACTTGAGATATAAGTGATACTTCTTCAAATGCAGACGAAACAAACGAGTTAGATTCAAATCCAAGCAAATCACATGATTTAGCTTCAAATCAATGCGTTGTAGAAGGTTTAGCTTCAAATCCATGCGAAACAAATGATTTAGCTTCAAACAATTGGGATATAAGTGATATAGCTTCAAATGCAGACGAATCAAACGAGTTAGCTTCAAAATCCATGCAGTACATATCATTTAACTTCAAATCTATACGAAGTAGAAGGCTTAGCTACCAATTCATGCGAAGCAAATGATTTAGATTCAGATACTTGCGATATAAGTGATATAGCTTCAAATGCAGGAGAAACAAACGAGTTAGCATCAAATCCAAGCAAAACACATGATTTAGCCGCAAATCAATGCGATGTAGAAGTTTTAGCTTCAAATCCAAGCGAAACAAATGATTCAGCTTCAAACAATTGGGATATAAGAGATATAGCTTCAAATGCAGACGAACCAGACGAGTTCGCTTCAAATCCACGCGACACAAATGATTTAGCTTCAGATAGCTGCAATATAAGTGTTGTGGATTCATATGCAGACGAAACAAACGAGTTAGCTTCATATCCAAGCGAAACACATGATTTAGCTTCAAATCAATGCGATGTATAATATTTAGCTTCAAATCCATGTGAAACCCATGATTTAGCAGCAAATCAATGGGATGTAGAATTTTTAGCTGCAAATCCATGCGACACAAATGATTTGGCTTCAGATACTTGCGATATAAGTGATATAGCTTCAAATGCAGACGAAACAAACGAGTTAGGTTCATATCCAAGCCAAACACATGATTTAGCTTCAAATCAATGGGATGTAGAAGGTTTAGCTTCAAATCCATGCGAAACACATGATTTAGTTTCAAACCAATTCGAAGTAGAAGGAGTATCTTCAAATCCATGCGAAACAAATGGTTTAGCTACAAATACTTGTGAAATACGTTAGTTAGATTCAACTCCATTCGAAACACATGATTTAGCTTCAAATAAATGCGATGTAGAAGGTTCAGCATCAAATCCACGCGAAACAAATGATTTAGCTTCAAATACTTGCGATATAATTCATATAGCTTCAAATGCTGGCGACACAAATGAGTTATCTTTAAATCCATGCGAAACACATGATTTAGCTTCAAATCATTGCGACGTAGAAGGATTTGCTTCAAATACATGCGAAACAAATGATTTAGGTTCAGATACTTTGGATATAAGTGATATAGCTTCAAGTACAGGGGAAACAAACGAGTTAGCTTCAAATCCATACAAAACACTTGATTCAGCTTCAACTCAATGCTATGTAGAAGGTTTAGCTTCAAATCCATGCGAAACAAATGATTTAGCTTCAAATCGTTACGATGTAGAAGGCTTAGCTTCAAATCCAAGCAAATCACATGATTTAGCTTCAAATCAATGCGATGTAGAAGGTTTAGCTTCAAATCCAAGCGGAACACGTGATTTAGCTTCAAATCAATGCGATGTACCGGGTTTAGCTTGAAATCCATGCGAGACAAATTATTGAGGTTCAAACACTTGCGATATAAGTGATATAGCTTCCAATGCAGACGAAACAAACGAGCTAGCTTCAAATACAAGCGAAACACATGATTTAGCTTCAAATCAATGAGATGTAGAAGGTTTAGATTCAAATCGATCCGACACAAATGATTTGGCTTCAAATACTTGCGATATAAATGATATAGCTTCAATTGCAGCCGAAACAAACGAGTTAGCTTCAAATCCATGCGATACATTTCATTTAGCTTCAAATCGATACGAAGTAGAAGGCTTAGCTTCAAATCCATGCGAAACAAATGATTTAGCTTCAAACACTTGAGATATAAGTGATACTTCTTCAAATGCGGACGAAACAAACGAGTTAGCTTCAAATCCATGCGACACATTTCATTTTGCTTCAAATCGATACGAAGTAGAAGGCTTAGCTTCAAATCCATGCGAAACAAGTGATTTAGCTTCAAACACTTGAGATATAAGTGATACTTCATCAAATGCAGACGAAACAAACGAGTTAGATTCAAATCCAAGCAAATCATATGATTTAGCTTCAAATCAATGCGTTGTAGAAGGTTTAGCTTCAAATCCATGCGAAACAAATGATTTAGCTTCAAACAATTGGGATATAAGTGATATAGCTTCAAATGCAGACGAATCAAACGAGTTAGCTTCAAAATCCATGCAGTACATATCATTTAACTTCAAATCTATACGAAGTAGAAGGCTTAGCTACCAATTCATGCGAAGCAAATGATTTAGATTCAGATACTTGCGATATAAGTGATATAGCTTCAAATGCAGGAGAAACAAACGAGTTAGCATCAAATCCAAGCAAAACACATGATTTAGCCGCAAATCAATGCGATGTAGAAGTTTTAGCTTCAAATCCAAGCGAAACAAATAATTCAGCTTCAAACAATTGGGATATAAGAGATATAGCTTCAAATGCAGACGAACCAGACGAGTTCGCTTCAAATCCACGCGACACAAATGATTTAGCTTCAGATAGCTGCAATATAAGTGTTGTGGATTCATATGCAGACGAAACAAACGAGTTAGCTTCATATCCAAGCGAAACACATGATCTAGCTTCAAATCAATGCGATGTATAATATTTAGCTTCAAATCCATGTGAAACCCATGATTTAGCAGCAAATCAATGGGATGTAGAATTTTTAGCTGCAAATCCATGCGACACAAATGATTTGGCTTCAGATACTTGCGATATAAGTGATATAGCTTCAAATGCAGACGAAACAAACGAGTTAGGTTCATATCCAAGCGAAACACATGATTTAGCTTCAAATCAATGCGATGTGGAAGGATTAGCTTCAAATCCATGCGAAGGAAATGATTGAGCTTCAAACACTTGAGATATAAGTGATATAGCTTCAAATGCAGCCGAAACAAACGAGTTAGCTTCAAATCCAATCGAAACACATGATTTAGCTTCAAATCAATGCGAAGTAGAAGGTTTAGCTTCAAATCCAAGCGAAACACATGATTTAGCTTGAAATCAATGCGATGTAGAAGGATTAGCTTCAAATCCTTGCGAAGCAAATGATTGAGCTTCATGATTCAGCTTCAACTGCACCTGAAACAAACGTGTTAGCTTCAAATGCAAGAGAAAAACATGATTCAGCTTCAAATCAATGCGAAGTAGAAGGCTCAGCTTCAAATCCATACGAATCAAATGGTTCAGCATCAAATACATGTGATATACATGATTTAGCTTCAAATGCAGCAAAACTAACGAGTTAGGTTCAAATCCAAGCGAAACACATGATTTAGCTTCAAATCAATGCGATGTAGAAGGTTTAGCTTCAAATCCATGCGAAACAAATGATTTAGCTTCAAACACTTGGGATATAAGTGATATAGCTTCAAATGCAGGGGAAACAAACGAGTTAGCATCAAATCCATGCAAAACACATGATTTAGCTTCAAATCAATGCGATGCAGAAGGTTTAGCTTCAAATCCAAGCGAAACACATGATTTAGCTTGAAATCAATGCGATGTAGAAGGCTTAGCTTCAAATCCATGCGAAACAAATGATTTAGCTTCAGATAGCTGCAATATAAGTGTTGTGGATTCATATGCAGACGAAGCAAACGAGTTAGCTTCATATCCAAGCGAAACACATGATTTAGCTTTAATCAGTGCGATGTAGAGGGTTTAGCTTCAAATCCATGCGAAATAAATGGTTTAGTCTCAAACGCTTGGGATATAAGTGATATAGCTTCAAATGCAGGGGCAACAAACGAGTTAGCTTAAATTCCATACAAAACACAGGATTAAGCTTCAAATCAATGCTATGTCGAAGGTTTAGCTTCAAATCCATGCGAAACAAATGATTTAGCTTCAGATACTTGAGATATAAGTTATATAGCTTCAAATGCAGGCGAAACTAACGAGTTAGCTTCAAATCCAAGCAAATCACATGATTTAGCTTCAAATCAATGCGATGTAGAAGGTTTAGCTTCAAATCCAAGCGGAACACGTGATTTCGCTTCAAATCAATGCGATGTACCGGGATTAGCTTGAAATCCATGCGAGACAAATTATTGAGCTTCAAACACTTGCGATATAAGTGATATAGCTTCCAATGCAGACGAAACAAACGAGCTAGCTTCAAATACAAGCGAAACACATGATTTAGCTTCAAATCAATGAGATGTAGAAGGTTTAGATTCAAATCGATCCGACACAAATGATTTGGCTTCAAATACTTGCGATATAAATGATATAGCTTCAATTGCAGCCGAAACAAACGAGTTAGCTTCAAATCCATGCGATACATTTCATTTAGCTTCAAATCGATACGAAGTAGAAGGCTTAGCTTCAAATCCATGCGAAACAAATGATTTAGCTTCAAACACTTGAGATATAAGTGATACTTCTTCAAATGCGGACGAAACAAACGAGTTAGCTTCAAATCCATGCGACACATTTCATTTTGCTTCAAATCGATACGAAGTAGAAGGCTTAGCTTCAAATCCATGCGAAACAAGTGATTTAGCTTCAAACACTTGAGATATAAGTGATACTTCATCAAATGCAGACGAAACAAACGAGTTAGATTCAAATCCAAGCAAATCATATGATTTAGCTTCAAATCAATGCGTTGTAGAAGGTTTAGCTTCAAATCCATGCGAAACAAATGATTTAGCTTCAAACAATTGGGATATAAGTGATATAGCTTCAAATGCAGACGAATCAAACGAGTTAGCTTCAAAATCCATGCAGTACATATCATTTAACTTCAAATCTATACGAAGTAGAAGGCTTAGCTACCAATTCATGCGAAGCAAATGATTTAGATTCAGATACTTGCGATATAAGTGATATAGCTTCAAATGCAGGAGAAACAAACGAGTTAGCATCAAATCCAAGCAAAACACATGATTTAGCCGCAAATCAATGCGATGTAGAAGTTTTAGCTTCAAATCCAAGCGAAACAAATGATTCAGCTTCAAACAATTGGGATATAAGAGATATAGCTTCAAATGCAGACGAACCAGACGAGTTCGCTTCAAATCCACGCGACACAAATGATTTAGCTTCAGATAGCTGCAATATAAGTGTTGTGGATTCATATGCAGACGAAACAAACGAGTTAGCTTCATATCCAAGCGAAACACATGATCTAGCTTCAAATCAATGCGATGTATAATATTTAGCTTCAAATCCATGTGAAACCCATGATTTAGCAGCAAATCAATGGGATGTAGAATTTTTAGCTGCAAATCCATGCGACACAAATGATTTGGCTTCAGATACTTGCGATATAAGTGATATAGCTTCAAATGCAGACGAAACAAACGAGTTAGGTTCATATCCAAGCCAAACACATGATTTAGCTTCAAATCAATGGGATGTAGAAGGTTTAGCTTCAAATCCATGCGAAACACATGATTTAGTTTCAAACCAATTCGAAGTAGAAGGAGTATCTTCAAATCCTTGCGAAACAAATGGTTTAGCTACAAATACTTGTGAAATACGTTAGTTAGATTCAACTCCATTCGAAACACATGATTTAGCTTCAAATAAATGCGATGTAGAAGGTTCAGCTTCAAATCCACGCGAAACAAATGATTTAGCTTCAAATCCATGCGAAACACATTATTTAGCTGCAAATCAGTGCGAAGTAGAAGGGTCGGGTTCAAATCAATGCGATTCAAATGGTTCATCTTCAAATACTTGTGAATGACATGATTTAGCTTCAACTGCATGCGAAACACATGATTTAGCTTCAAATCAATGCGATGAAGAAGGTTTAGCTTCAAATCCAAACGAAACACATGATTTAGCTTCAAATACTTGCGATATAAGTGATCTAGCTTCAAATACAGGCGAAACGGACGAGTTAGCTTCAAATCCATGCGAAACACATGATTTAGCTGCAAATCAATGCGATGAAGAAGGATTAGCTTCAAATCCATGCGAAACAAATGATATAGCTTCAAACACTTGGGGTGCAAGTGATATAGCTTCAAATGAAGACTAATCAAACGAGTTAGCTTCAAAATCCACGCGATACACGTGATTTAGCTTCAAATACTAGCGATATATGTGATGTAGATTTAACTGCAGGCGAAACGAACGAGTTAGCTTCAACACCATGCGAAACACATGATTTAGCGGCAAATCAATGCGATATAGAAGGTTCAGCTTCAAAACAATAACCGGTAGAAGGTTTTCTTCAAATCAATAGAATGTAGAAGGTTTAGCTTCAAATCAATGCGATGTAGAAGGTTTAGCTTCAAATCAAAGCGATGTAGAAGGTTTAGCTTCAAATCCATACGAAACACATGATTTAGCTTCAAATCAATTCGAAGGACAAGGCTTAGATTCAAATCCATGCGAAACAAATGATTTAGCTGCAAATCATTGCGACGTAGAAGGTTTAGCTTCAAATCCATGCGATACACTAGATTTAGCTACAAATCAATGCGATGTAGAAGGTTCTGCTTCAAATCCATACGACACATATGATTTAGCTTCAAATACTTGCGATATAAGTGATGAAGCTTCAAAAGCTAGAGGAACAAACGAGGTAGCTTCAATTCCATGCGAAACAAACGATTTAGCTTCAAATCAATGCGAAGTAGAAGGCTTAGATTCAAATCCTTGCGAAACAAATGATTTAGCTTCAAATGAATGCGAAGTAGAAGGCTTAGCTTCAAATCCATGCAAAACAAATGGATTAGCTACAAATACCTGTGATATACATTACTTAGCTTCAACTGCATGCGAAACAAACGAGTTAGCTTCAAATCCATGCAAAACACACGATTTAGCTTCAAATCAATGCGATGTAGAAGGTTTAGCTTCAAATCCGTGCAACATACGTGATTTAACTTCCAATTAATGCGAAGTAGAAGGCTTAGCTTCAAATCCGTGCGAATCAAATGGTTTAGCTTCAAATACTTGTGATATACGTTATTTAGATTTAACTGCATGCGCAACGAACGAGTTAGCTTCAAATCCAGGCGAAACACATGATTTAGCTGCAAATCAATGCGATGAAGAAAGTTCTGCTTCAAATCCATACGACACATATGATTTAGCTTCAAATACTTGCGATATAAGTGATATAGGTTCAAATGGTGGCGAAACGAACGAGTTAGCTTCAAATCCACGCGAAACACATGATTTAGCTGCAAATCAATGCGATGAAGAAGGATTAGCTTCAAATCCATGCGAAACACATGATTTAGCTGCAAATCAATGCGATGAGGAAGGATTAGCTTCAAATCCATGCGAAACAAATGATATAGCTTCAAACACTTGGGGTGTAAGTGATATAGCTTCAAATGAAGACTAATCAAACGAGTTAGCTTCAAAATCCACGCGATACACGTGATTTAGCTTCAAATACTAGCGATATATGTGATGTAGATTTAACTGCAGGCGAAACGAACGAGTTAGCCTCAACACCATGCGAAACACATGATTTAGCGGCAAATCATTGCGATATAGAAGGTTCAGCTTCAAAACAATAACAGGTAGAAGGTTTTCTTCAAATCAATAGAATGTAGAAGGTTTAGCTTCAAATCAATGCGATGTAGAAGGTTTAGCTACAAATCCATACGAAACACATGATTTAGCTTCAAATCAATGCGAAGTAGAAGGCTTAGCTTCAAATTCATGCGAAACAGATGGTTTAGCTACAAATACTTGTGATATCCATTATATAGCTACAACTGCATGCAAAACAAACGAGTTAGCATCAAATCCATGCGAAACACAAGATTTAGCTTCAAATCAATGCGATGTAGTAGGTTCAGCTTCAAATCCATGCAATATAAATCATATAGCTTCAAAAGCAGGAGGAACAAACGAGGTAGCTTCAATTCCATGCGAAACAAATGATTTAGCTTCAAATCAATGCGAAGTAGAAGCCGTAGCTTCAAATCCATGCGAAAAAAATGGTTTAGCTACAAATACTTGTGATATACATTATTTAGCTACAACTGCATGCGAAACTAACGAGTTAGCTTCAAATCCATGCGAAACACACGATTTATGTTCAAATCAATGCGATGTAGATGGCTTAGCTTCAAATCTATGCGATACACAAGATTTAGCTTCAAATCAATGCGATGTAGTAGGTTCAGCTTCAAATCTATGCGACACATATGATTAAGCTTCAAATACTTGCGATATAAGTGATATAGCTTCAAAAGCTGTAGGAACAAACGAGGTAGCTTCAATTCCATGCGAGACACATGATTTAGCTTAAAATCAATGCGATGTAGAAGGTTTAGCTTCAAATCCACACGAAACACATGATTTAGCTTCAAATCAATTCGAAGGACAAGGCTTAGATTCAAATCCATGCGAAACAAATGATTTTGCTTCAAATGAATGCGAAGTAGAAGGCTTAGATTCAAATCCATGCAAAACAAATGGTTTAGCTACAAATCAATGCGATGTAGAAGGTTTAGCTTCAAATCCATACGAAACACATGATTTAGCTTCAAATCAATTCGAAGGGCAAGGCTTAGATTCACATCCATGCGAAACAAATGATTTAGCTTCAAATCAATGCGATGTAGAAGGTTTAGCTTCAAATCCATGCAAAACACGTGATTTAACTTTCAATTAATGCGAAGTAGAGGGCTTAGCTTCAAATCCATGCGATTCAAATGGTTAAGCTTCAAATACTTGTGATATACGTTATTTAGATTAAACTGCATGCGCAACGAACGAGTTAGCTTCAAATCCATGCGAAACACATGATTTAGGTTCAAATCAATGCGATGTATTAGGTTCAGCTTCAAATCCATGCGATATAAGTGATATAGCTTCAAAAGCAGGAGGAACAAACGAGGTAGATTCAATTCCATGCTAAACAAATGATTTAGCTTCAAATCAATGCGAAGTAGAAGGCGTAGCTTCTAATCCATGGGAAACAAATGGTTTAGCTACAAATACTTGTGATATACATTATTTAGCCACAACGCATGCGAAACTAACGAGTTTGCTTCAAATCCATGCGAAACACACGATTTATCTTCAAATCAATGCGATGTAGAAGGTTTAGCTTCAAATCAATAAGAGGTAAAAGGTTTAGCTTCAAATCAATAGAATATAGAAGGTTTAGCATCAAATCAATGCGATGTAGAAGCTTTAGCTTTAAATCCATGCAAATCAAATGGTTTAGCTTCAAATCAATTCGAAAGACAAGGCTTAGATTCAAATTCATGCGAAGCAAATGATTTGGCTTCAAATGAATGCGAAACAAATGATTTAGCTTC
Source organism: Megalopta genalis (assembly GCF_051020955.1). Taxonomy (NCBI): domain Eukaryota; kingdom Metazoa; phylum Arthropoda; class Insecta; order Hymenoptera; family Halictidae; genus Megalopta; species Megalopta genalis. The sequence goes on along the minus strand of NW_027477369.1, from coordinate 11,335 downwards.
AAATCAATGCGAAGTAGAAGGCGTAGCTTCAAATCCATGCGATAAAAATGGTATAGCTACAAATACTTGTGATATACATTATTAAGCTACAACTGCATGCAAAACAAACGAGTTAGCATCAAATCCATGCGATACACATGTTTTAGCGTCAAATCAATGCGATCTAGTTGGTTCAACTTCAAATCCATGCGAAACAAATGATTTAGCTTCAAATAGATACGAAGTAGAAGGCTTAGCATCAAATCCATGCGAAACAAATGATTTAGGTTCAGATACTTGCGATATAAGTGATATAGCTTCAAATGCAGGCGAAACGATCGAGTTAGCTTCAACTCCATTCGAAACACATGATTTAGCTTCAAATCAATGCGAAGTACAAGTCTTAGATTCAAATCCATACGGAACAAATGATTTAGCTTCCAATCAATGCGATGTAGAATGTATAGCTTCAAATCCATGAGATACAAATGATTTAGCTTCAGATACTTGCGACATAACTGATATAGCTTTAAATGCAGGCGACTCTAACGAGTTAGCTTCAAATCCATTGCGAAACACATGATTTTGCTGCAAATCGATACGAAGTAGAAGGCTTAGCTTCAAATCCATGCGAAACAAATGATTTAGCTTCAAACACTTGAGATATAAGTGATATTTCTTCAAATGCAGACGAAACAAACGAGTTAGCTTCAAATCCAAGCAAATCACATGATTTAGCTTCAAATCAATGCGTTGTAGAAGGTTTAGCTTCAAATCCACGCGAAACAAATGATTTAGCTTCAATCAATTGGGATATAAGTGATATAGCTTCAAATGCAGACGAATCAATCGAGTTAGCTTCAAAATCCATGCGTTACATATCATTTAACTTCAAATCTATACGAAGTAGAAGGCTTAGCTCCAAATTCATGCGAAACAAATGATTTAGATTCAGATACTTGCGATATAAGTGATATAGCTTCAAATGCAGGGGAAACAGACGAGTTATCATCAAATCCATGCAAAACAAATGATTTGGTTTCAAATCAATGCGGTGCAGAAGGTGTAGCTTCAAATCCAAGCGAAACAAATGATTTAGATTCAGATACTTGAAATATAAGTTATATAGCTTCAAATGCAGGCGAAACTAACGAGTTAGCTTCAAATCGATGCGAAACACATAATTTAGCTGCAAATCCTTGCGATGTAGATGATTTAGATTCAAATCCGTGCGAAAGAAATGATTTAGCATCAGATACTTGCGTTATAACTGATATAGCTTCAACTGCAGGGGAAACAAACGCGTTAGCATCAAATCCATGCGAAACAAATGATTTAGCTTCAATCACTTGGGATATAAGTGATATAGCTTTAAATGCAGAGGAATCAAACGAGTCAGCTTCAAATCCATGCGATACATTTCATTTATCTTCAAATCGATACGAAGTAGAAGGCTTAGCTACAAATCCATGCGAAACAAATGATTTAGGTGCAGATAATCGTGATATAAGTGATATAGCTTCAAATGCAGGGGAAACAAACGCGTTAGCGTCAAATCCATGCAAAACACATGATTTAGCTTCAAATCAATGCGATGGAGAAGGTTTAGTTTCAAATTCAAGCGAAACACATGATTTAGCTTCAAATTAATACGATGTAGAAGGTTTAGCTTCAAATCCAAGCGAAACAAATGATTTAGATTCAAACAATTGGGATATAAGTGATATAGCTTCAAATGCAGGGGAAACAAACGAGCTACATCCAACTCCATGCGAAACACATGACTGAGCTTCAAACCAATGCGATGTAGAAGGTTTAGCTTCAAATCAATGTGATGTAGAAGGTTTAGCTTCAAATCCAAGCGAAACACATGATTTAGCTTCAAATCAATGCCATGTAGAAGGTTTAGCTTCAAATCCATGCGAAACAAATTATTTAGCTTCAAACCCTTGGGATATAAGTGATATAGCTTTAAATGCAGAGGAATCAAACGAGTCAGCTTCAAATCCATGCGATACATTTCATTTATCTTTAAATCGATACGAAGTAGAAGGCTTAGCTTCAAATCCATGCGAAACCAATGATTTAGCTTCAGATACTTGCGATATAAGTTATATAGCTTCAAATGGAGACGAAACAAACGAGTTACATTCAAATCCAAGCGAAACACATGATTTAGCTTCAAATCAATGCGAAGTAGAAGGCTTAGCTTCAAATCCATGCGAAACAAATGATTTAGCATCAGATGCTTGCGATATATGTGATACAGCTTCAAATGCAGCCGAAACAACCGGGAGGGCTTCAAATCCATGCGAGGCACATCATTTAGCTTCAAATCAATGCGAAGTGAAAGGCTTAGCTAGAAATCCATGCGAAGTAGAAGGAGTAGCATAATCGATGCGAAACAAATGGTTTAGCTACAGATACTTGAGATATTCATTATTTAGCTACAACTGCATGCGAAACTACCGAGTAATCTTCAAATCCATGCGAATCACACGGTTTATCTTCAAATCAATGCAATGTAGAAGGTTTAGCTTCAAATCCATGCGATACACTAGATTTAGCGTCAAATCAATGCGATGTAGATGGTTCTGCTTCAAATCCATACGACACATATGATTTAGCTTCAAATACTTGCGATATAAGTGATACAGCTACAAAAGCAGGAGGAACAAACGAGGTAGCTTCAATTCCATGCGAGATACATGATTTAGCTTAAAATCAATGCGATGTAGAAGGTTTAGCTTCAAATCCATACGAAACACATGATTTAGCTTCAAATCAATTCGAAGGACAAGGCTTAGATTCAAATACATGCGAAACAAATGATTTAGCTTCAAATGAATGCGAGGTAGAAGGCTTAGCTACAAATCCATGCAAAACAAATGGTTCAGCTACAAATACTTGTGATATACATTATTTAGCTACAACTGCATGCGAAACAAACGAGTTAGCTTCAAATCCATGCGATACACATGATTTAGCTTCAAATACTTGCGATATAAGTGATATAGCTTCAAAAGCTGTAGGAACAAACGAGGTAGCTTCAATTCCATTCGAGACACATGATTTAGCTTCAAGTCAATGCGATGTAGAAGGTTTAGCATCAAATCCATACGAAACATATGATTTAGCTTCAAATCAATTCGAAGGCCAAGGCTTAAACACATGATTAAGCTTCAAATTAATGCGATGTAGTTGGTTTGCTTCAAATCCATGCGATACACAAGATTTAGCTTCAAATCAATTCGAAGGACAAGGCTTAGATTCAAATACATGCGAAACAAATGATTTAGCTTCAAATGAATGCGAGGTAGAAGGCTTAGCTTCAAATCCATGCAAAACAAATGGTTCAGCTACAAATACTTGTGATATACATTATTTAGCTACAACTGCATGCGAAACAAACGAGTTAGCTTCAAATCCATGCGATACACATGATTTAGCTTCAAATACTTGCGATATAAGTGATATAGCTTCAAAAGCTGTAGGAACAAACGAGGTAGCTTCAATTCCATTCGAGACACATGATTTAGCTTCAAGTCAATGCGATGTAGATGGTTTAGCATCAAATCCATACGAAACATATGATTTAGCTTCAAATCAATTCGAAGGCCAAGGCTTAAACACATGATTAAGCTTCAAATTAATGCGATGTAGTTGGTTTGCTTCAAATCCATGCGATACACAAGATTTAGCTTCAAATCAATGCGATGTAGTAGGTTCAGCTTCAAATCCATGCAATATAAATCATATAGCTTCAAAAGAAGGAGGAACAAACGAGGTAGCTTCAATTACATGCGAAACAAATGATTTAGCTTCAAATCCATGCGATACACATGATTTAGCTTCAAATACTTGTGATATAAGTGATATAGCTTCAAAAGCTGTAGGAACAAACGAGGTAGCATCAATTCCATGCGAGACACATGATTTAGCTTCAAATCAATGCGAAGTAGAAGGCTTAGCTTCAAATTCGTGGGAAACAAATGGTTTAGCTACAAATCAATGCGAAGTAGAAGGAGTAGCTTAAATCGATGCGAAACAAATGGTTTAGCTACAGATACTTGAGATATTCATTATTTAGCTACAACTGCATGCGAAACTAACGAGTTAGCTTCAAATCCATGCGAAACACACGATTTATCTTCAAATCAATGCGATGTAGAAGGCTTAGCTTCAAATCAATGCGATACACTAGATTTAGCTTCAAAACAATGCGATGTAGAAGGTTCTGCTTCAAATTCATACGACACATATGATTTAGCTTCAAATACTTGCGATATAAGTGATACAGCTACAAAACCAGGAGGAACAAACGAGGTAGCTTCAATTCCATGCGAAACAAATGATTTAGCTTCAAATACTTGCGATATAAGTGATACAGCTTCAAAAGCTGGAGGAACAAACGAGGTAGCTTCAATTCCATGCGAAACAAATGATTTAGGTTCAAATCAATGCGAAGTAGAAGGCTTAGCTTCAAATTCATGCGAAACAAATGGTTTAGCTACAAATACTTGTGATATACATTATATAGCTACAACTGCATGCGAAACAAACGAGTTAGCATCAAATCCATGCGAAACACATGATTTAGCTTCAAATCAATGCGATGTAGATGGTTTGCTTCAAATCCATGCGATACACGAGATTTAGCTTAAAATCAATGCGATGTAGAAGGTTTAGCTTCAAATCCATACGAAACACACGATTTAGCTTCAAATCAATGCGATGTAGAAGGTTTAGCTTCAAATCCATGCGATACACTAGATTTAGCTTCAAAACAATGCGATGTAGAAGGTTCTGCTTCAAATCCATGCAATATAAATCATATAGCTTCAAAAGCAGGAGGAACAAACGAGGTAGCTTCAATTCCATGCGAAACAAATGATTTAGCTTCAAATCAATGCGAAGTAGAAGGCGTAGCTTCAAATCCATGCGATAAAAATGGTATAGCTACAAATACTTGTGATATACATTATTAAGCTACAACTGCATGCAAAACAAACGAGTTAGCATCAAATCCATGCGATACACATGTTTTAGCGTCAAATCAATGCGATGTAGTTGGTTCAACTTCAAATCCATGCGATATAAGTGATATAGCTTCAAATGCAGGAGGAACAAACGAGGTAGCTTCAATTCCATGCGAAACAAATGATTTAGCTTCAAATCAATGCGAAGTAGAAGGAGTAGCTTAAATCGATGCGAAACAAATGGTTTAGCTACAAATACTTGCGATATTCATTATTTAGCTACAACTGCATGCGAAACTACCGAGTTAGCTTCAAATCCATGCGAATCACACGATTTATCTTCAAATCAATGCGATGTAGAAGGTTTAGCTTCAAATCCATGCGATACACTAGATTTAGCTTCAAAACAATGCGATGTAGAAGGTTCTGCTTCAAATCCATACAACACATATGATTTAGCTTCAAATACTTGCGATATAAGTGATACAGCTACAAAAGCAGGAGGAACAAACGAGGTAGCTTCAATTCCATGCGAAACAAATGATTTAGCTTCAAATACTTGCGATATAAGTGATACAGCTTCAAAAGCTGGAGGAACAAACGAGGTAGCTTCAATTCCATGCGAGACACATGATTTAGCTTAAAATCAATGCGATGTAGAAGGTTTAGCTTCAAATCCATACGAAACACATGATTCAGCTTCAAATCAATTCGAAGGACAAGGCTTAGATTCAAATCCATGCGAAACAAATGATTTAGCTTCAAATGAATGCGAAGTAGAAGGCTTAGCTTCAAATCCATTCAAAACAAATGGTTTAGCTACAAATACTTGTGATATACATTATTTAGCTACAACTGCATGCGAAACAAACGAGTTAGCTTCAAATCCATGCGATACACATGATTTAGCTTCAAATACTTGTGATATAAGTGATATAGCTTCAAAAGCTGTAGGAACAAACGAGGTAGCTTCAATTCCATGCGAGACGCATGATTTAGCTTCAAATCAATGCGAAGTAGAAGGCTTAGCTTCAAATTCATGGGAAACAAATGGTTTAGCTACAAATCAATGCGAAGTAGAAGGAGTAGCTTAAATCGATGCGAAACAAATGGTTTAGCTACATATACTCGAGATATTCATTATTTAGCTACAACTGCATGCGAAACTACCGAGTTATCTTCAAATCCATGCGAATCACACGGTTTATCTTCAAATCAATGCGATGTAGAAGGTTTAGCTTCACATCCATGCGATACACTAGATTTAGCTTCAAAACAATGCGATGTAGATGTTTCTGCTTCAAATCCATACGACACACATGATTTAGCTTCAAATACTTGCGATATAAGTGATACAGCTACAAAAGCAGGAGGAACAAACGAGGTAGCTTCAATTCCATGCGAAACAAATGATTTAGCTTCAACTACTTGCGATATAAGTGATACAGCTTCAAAAACTGTAGGAACAAACGAGGTAGCTTCAATTCCATGCGAGACACATGATTTAGCTTAAAATCAATGCGATGTAGAAGGTTTAGCTTCAAATCCATACGAAACACATGATTCAGCTTCAAATCAATTCGAAGGACAAGGCTTAGATTCAAATCCATGCGAAACAAATGATTTAGCTGCAAATCAATGCGATGTAGAAGGTTTAGCTTCAAATCCACGCGATACACTAGATTTAGCTTCAAATCAATGCGATGTTGAAGGCTTAGCTTCAAATCCATGCGATACACAAGATTTAGCTTCAAATCAATGCGATGTAGTAGGTTCAGCTTCAAATCCATGCGACACATATGATTTAGCTTCAAATACTTGCGATATAAGTGATATAGCTTCAAAAGCTGTAGGAACAAACGAGGTAGCTTCAATTCCATGCGAGACGCATGATTTAGCTTAAAATCAATGCGATGTAGAAGGTTTAGCTTCAAATCCATACGAAACACATGATTTAGCTTCAAATCAATTCGAAGGACAAGACTTAGGTTCAAATACATGCGAAACAAATGATTTAGTTTCAAATGAATGCGAAGTAGAAGGCTTAGCTTCAAATCCATGCAAAACAAATGGTTTAGCTACAAATACCTGTGATATAAATTATATAGCTACAACTGCATGCGAAACAAACGAGTTAGCTTCAAATCCATGCGATACACATGATTTAGCTTCAAATACTTGCGATATAAGTGATATAGCTTCAAAAGCTGTAGGAACAAACGAGGTAGCTTCAATTCCATTCGAGACACATGATTTAGCTTCAAATCAATGCGATGTAGAAGGTTTAGCTTCAAATCCATACGAAACATATGATTTAGCTTCAAATCAATTCGAAGGCCAAGGCATAGATTCACATCCATGCGAAACAAATGATTTAGCTGCAAATCAATGTGATGTAGAAGGTTTAGCTTCAAATCCATGCGATACACACGATTTAGCTTCAAATCAATGCGCTGTAGAAGGTTCAGCTTCAAATCCATGCGGCACATATGATTTAGCTTCAAATATTTGCGATATAAGTGATATAGTTTCAAATGGAGGCGAAACGAACGAGTTAGCTTCAAATCCATTCGAAACACATGATTTAGCTGCATATCAATGCGATGTAGAAGGTTTAGCTTCAAATCCATGCGAAACACATTATTTAGCTGCAAATCAGTGCGAAGTAGAAGGGTCGGGTTCAAATCAATGCGATTCAAATGGTTCATCTTCAAATACTTGTGAAAGACATGATTTAGCTTCAACTGCATGCGAAACACATGATTTAGCTTCAAATCAATGCGATGAAGAAGGTTTAGCTTCAAATCCAAACGAAACACATGATTTAGCTTCAAATACTTGCGATATAAGTGATCTAGCTTCAAATACAGGCGAAACGGACGAGTTAGCTTCAAATCCATGCGAAACACATGATTTAGCTGCAAATCAATGCGATGAAGAAGGATTAGCTTCAAATCCATGCGAAACAAATGATATAGCTTCAAACACTTGGGGTGTAAGTGATATAGCTTCAAATGAAGACTAATCAAACGAGTTAGCTTCAAAATCCACGCGATACACGTGATTTAGCTTCAAATACTAGCGATATATGTGATGTAGATTTAACTGCAGGCGAAACGAACGAGTTAGCTTCAACATCATGCGAAACACATGATTTAGCGGCAAATCAATGCGATATAGAAGGTTCAGCTTCAAAACAATAACCGGTAGAAGGTTTTCTTCAAATCAATAGAATGTAGAAGGTTTAGCTTCAAATCAATGCGATGTAGAAGGTTTAGCTTCAAATCAAAGCGATGTAGAAGTTTAGCTTCAAATCCATACGAAACACATGATTTAGCTTCAAATCAATTCGAAGGACAAGGCTTAGATTCAAATCCATGCGAAACAAATGATTTAGCTGCAAATCATTGCGACGTAGAAGGTTTAGCTTCAAATCCATGCGATACACTAGATTTAGCTACAAATCAATGCGATGTAGAAGGTTCTGCTTCAAATCCATACGACACATATGATTTAGCTTCAAATACTTGCGATATAAGTGATGAAGCTTCAAAAGCTAGAGGAACAAACGAGGTAGCTTCAATTCCATGCGAAACAAACGATTTAGCTTCAAATCAATGCGAAGTAGAAGGCTTAGATTCAAATCCTTGCGAAACAAATGATTTAGCTTCAAATGAATGCGAAGTAGAAGGCTTAGCTTCAAATCCATGCAAAACAAATGGATTAGCTACAAATACCTGTGATATACATTACTTAGCTACAACTGCATGCGAAACAAACGAGTTAGCTTCAAATCCATGCAAAACACACGATTTAGCTTCAAATCAATGCGATGTAGAAGGTTTAGCTTCAAATCCGTGCAACATACGTGATTTAACTTCCAATTAATGCGAAGTAGAAGGCTTAGCTTCAAATCCGTGCGAATCAAATGGTTTAGCTTCAAATACTTGTGATATACGTTATTTAGATTTAACTGCTTGCGCAACGAACGAGTTAGCTTCAAATCCAGGCGAAACACATGATTTAGCTGCAAATCAATGCGATGAAGAAAGTTCTGCTTCAAATCCATACGACACATATGATTTAGCTTCAAATACTTGCGATATAAGTGATATAGGTTCAAATGGTGGCGAAACGAACGAGTTAGCTTCAAATCCACGCGAAACACATGATTTAGCTGCAAATCAATGCGATGAAGAAGGATTAGCTTCAAATCCATGCGAAACACATGATTTAGCTGCAAATCAATGCGATGAGGAAGGATTAGCTTCAAATCCATGCGAAACAAATGATATAGCTTCAAACACTTGGGGTGTAAGTGATATAGCTTCAAATGAAGACTAATCAAACGAGTTAGCTTCAAAATCCACGCGATACACGTGATTTAGCTTCAAATACTAGCGATATATGTGATGTAGATTTAACTGCAGGCGAAACGAACGAGTTAGCCTCAACACCATGCGAAACACATGATTTAGCGGCAAATCATTGCGATATAGAAGGTTCAGCTTCAAAACAATAACAGGTAGAAGGTTTTCTTCAAATCAATAGAATGTAGAAGGTTTAGCTTCAAATCAATGCGATGTAGAAGGTTTAGCTACAAATCCATACGAAACACATGATTTAGCTTCAAATCAATTCGAAGGACAAGGCTTAGATTCAAATCCATGCGAAACAAATGATTTAGCTGCAAATCATTGCGACGTAGAAGGTTTAGCTTCAAATCCATGCGATACACTAGATTTAGCTTCAAATCTATGCGATGTAGAAGGTTCTGCTTAAAATCCATACGACACATATGATTTAGATTCAAATACTTGCGATGTAAGTGATACAGCTTCAAAAGCTAGAGGAACAAACGAGGTAGCTTCAATTCCATGCGAAACAAATGATTTAGCTTCAAATCAATGCGAAGTAGAAGGCTTAGATTCAAATCCATGCGAAACAAATGATTTAGCTTCAAATGAATGCGAAGTAGAAGGCTTAGCTTCAAATCCATGCAAAACAAATGGATTAGCTACAAATACCTGTGATATACATTATTTAGCTACAACTGCATGCGAAACGAACGAGTCAGCTTCAAATCCATTGGAGACACATGATTTAGCTGCATATCAATGCGATGTAGAAGGTTTAGCTTCAAATCCATGCGAAACACATTATTTAGCTGCAAATCAGTGCGAAGTAGAAGGGTCGGGTTCAAATCAATGCGATTCAAATGGTTCATCTTCAAATACTTGTGAAAGACATGATTTAGCTTCAACTGCATGCGAAACACATGATTTAGCTTCAAATCAATGCGATGAAGAAGGTTTAGCTTCAAATCCAAACGAAACACATGATTTAGCTTCAAATACTTGCGATATAAGTGATCTAGCTTCAAATACAGTCGAAACGGACGAGTTAGCTTCAAATCCATGCGAAACACATGATTTAGCTGCAAATCAATGCGATGAAGAAGGATTAGCTTCAAATCCATGCGAAACAAATGATATAGCTTCAAACACTTGGGGTGTAAGTGATATAGCTTCAAATGAAGACTAATCAAACGAGTTAGCTTCAAAATCCACGCGATACACGTGATTTAGCTTCAAATACTAGCGATATATGTGATGTAGATTTAACTGCAGGCGAAACGAACGAGTTAGCTTCAACACCATGCGAAACACATGATTTAGCGGCAAATCAATGCGATATAGAAGGTTCAGCTTCAAAACAATAACAGGTAGAAGGTTTTCTTCAAATCAATAGAATGTAGAAGGTTTAGCTTCAAATCAATGCGATGTAGAAGGTTTAGCTTCAAATCCATACGAAACACATGATTTAGCTTCAAATCCATACGAAACACATGATTTAGCTTCAAATCAATTCGAAGGACAAGGCTTAGATTCAAATCCATGCGAAACAAATGATTTAGCTGCAAATCATTGCGACGTAGAAGGTTTAGCTTCAAATCCATGCGATACACTAGATTTAGCTTCAAATCAATGCGATGAAGAAGGTTTAGCTTCAAATCCATGCGAAACAAATGATTTAGCTGCAAATCAATGCGATGTAGAAGGTTTAGCTTCAAATCCATGCGATACACTAGATTTAGCTTCAAATCAGTGCGATGTAGAAGGTTCTGCTTTAAATCCATACGAGCTATATGATTTAGCTTCAAATACTTGCGATATAAGTGATACAGCTTCAAAAGCTGGAGGAACATACGAGATAGATTCAATTCTATGCGAAACAAATGATTTAGCTTCAAATCAATGCGAAGTAGAAGGCTTAGCTTCAAATTCATGCGAAACAGATGGTTTAGCTACAAATACTTGTGATATCCATTATATAGCTACAACTGCATGCAAAACAAACGAGTTAGCATCAAATCC
>NW_027477368.1:0-78166 GCF_051020955.1 Megalopta genalis | reverse complement strand
TAAACCTTCTACATCGCATTGATTTGCTGCTAAATCATGTATTTCGCTCGGATTTTACGTTAACTCGTTTGTTTCGTCTGCATTTGAAGCTATGCCACTTATACCGCAAGTATCTGAAGCTAAATCATTGGTTTCCCATGGATTTGAAGCTAAAACTTCTATATCGCATTGTTTTGCCGCTAAATCATGTATTTCGCACGGATTTGAAGCTAACTCGTTTGTTTCGTCTGCATTTGCAGCTGTGCCACTTATATCGCAAGTATCAGAAGCTAAATCATTGGTTTCGCATGGATTAGAAGTTAAACCTTCTACATCGCATTGATTTGCTGCTAAATCATGTGCTTCGCATGGATTTCAGGCTAACTCGTTTGTTTCGTCTGCATTTGAAGCTATGTCACTTATATCGCAAGTATCTGAAGTTAAATCATTGGTTTCGCATGGATTTCAATCTAAACCTTCTACATCGCATTGATTTGCTTCTACATCATGTGTTTCGCATGGATTTGAAGCTTTCACGTTTGTTGCGCATGCAGTTGAATCTAAATAGCGTATATCACAAGTATTTTTAGCTAAACAATTTGTTTCGCATGGATTTAAAGCTAAAGCTTCTACAGCGCATTGATTTGAAACAAAATCACGTGTTTCGCTTGATTTGAAGCTAACTCTTTTGTTTCGCATATATTTGAAACTAACTCGTTTGTTTCGGGTGCATTTGAAGCTATATAATGTGTTTCGCATGGTTTTGAAGCTAAACCTTCTACGTCATATTGATTTGCAGCAAAATCATGTGTATCGCATGGATTTGAAGCTAACTCGTTTGTTTCGCCTGCATTTGATGCTATATCACTTATATCGCAAGTATCTGAAGCTATATCATTTGTATCGCTTGGATTTGAAGCTAAGACATCTAGTCCGCAATGATTTGAAGCTAAATCATGAGTTTCACATAGATTAGATGCTAACTCGTTTGTTTCGCCTGCATGTGAAGCTATATCACTTATATCGCAAGTATCTGATGCCAAATCATTTGTTTCGCATGGATTTAAGCTAAACCTTCTACATAGCACTGATTCGAAGCTAAATCGCTTGGTTTTGAAGCTAACTCGTTTGTTTCTCCTGCATTTGAAGCTATATCACTTATATCGCATGTATCAGAAGCTAAACCATTTGCTTCTCATGAATTTCAAGCTAAATCATTTGTGTCGCATGGATTTGAAGCTAAGCCTCCTACTTCGCATTGATTTGGATCTAAATCATGCGTTTCGCATGGATATGACGCTAACACGTTTCTTACGCATGCAGTTGAAGCTGAATCTTGTTTATCACAAGTATCCGAAGCTAAACCATTTGCTTCTCATGAATTTCAATCTAAACCATGTGTTTCGCATGAATTTGAAGCTAATTCATGTGTTTCGCATGGATTTGAAGCTACCGCGTCTGTTTCGCCTTCATTTGAAGCTATACCATTTATATCGCAAGTATTTGAAGCTAAATCATTTGTGTCGAATGGATTTGAAGCTAAGCCTTCTACTTCGCAATTATTTGAAGCTAAATCATGTATTCCGTATGGGTTTGAAACGAACTCATTTGTTTCTCCTGCATTTGAAGCTAGATCACTTATATCGCATGTAACTGATGGTAATTCAATTGTGTCGCATGGATTTGAAGCTAAGCCTCCTACTTCGCATTGATTTGGATCTAAATCATTCGTTTCGCATGGATATGACGCTAACACGTTTCTTACGCATGCAGTTGAAGCTGAATCTTGTTTATCACAAGTATCAAAAGCTAAACCATTTGCTTCTCATGAATTTCAATCTAAACCATGTGTTTCGCATGAATTTGAAGCTAATTCATGTGTTTCGCATGGATTTGAAGCTACCGCGTCTGTTTCGCCTTCATTTGAAGCTATACCATTTATATCGCAAGTATTTGAAGCTAAATCATTTGTGTCGAATGGATTTGAAGCTAAGCCTTCTACTTCGCAATTATTTGAAGCTAAATCATGTATTCCGTATGGGTTTGAAACGAACTCATTTGTTTCTCCTGCATTTGAAGCTAGATCACTTATATCGCATGTAACTGATGCTAATTCAATTGTGTCGCATGGATTTGAAGCAAAACCTTCTACATCTCATTGATTTGAAGCTAAATCATGTGTTTCGCATGTATTTGAAGCTAACTCGTTTGTTGCGCATGCAGTTGAAGTATATATCACCTATATCCCAAGTGTTTGAAGCTCAACCTTTTGTATCGCATGGATTTGAAGATAAACCTTCTACATCGCATTGATTTGCTGCTAAATCATGTATTTCGCTTGGATTTGACGTTAACTCGTTTGTTTCGTCTGCAGTTGAAGCTATGCCACTTATACCGCAAGTATCTGAAGCTAAATCATTGGTTTCCCATGGATTTGAAGCTAAAACTTCTATATCGCATTGTTTTGCTGCTAAATCATGTATTTCGCTTGGATTTGAAGCTAACTCGTTTGTTTCGTCTGCATTTGAAGCTATGTCACTTATATCCCAAGTGTTTGAAGCTAAATCATTTGTTATGCATGGATTTGAAGCTAAACCTTCTACATCGCATTGTTTTGCTGGTAAATCATGTATTTCGCACGGATTTGAAGCTAACTCGTTTGTTTCGTCTGCATTTGCAGCTGTGCCACTTATATCGCAAGTATCTGAAGCTAAATCATTGGTTTCGCATGGATTAGAAGTTAAACCTTCTATATCGCATTGATTTGCTGCTGAATCATGTGCTTCGCATGGATTTGAGGCTAACTCGTTTGTTTCGTCTGCATTTGGAGCTATGTCACTTATATCGCAAGTATCTGAAGTTAAATCATTGGTTTCGCATGGATTTCAATCTAAACCTCCTACATCGCATTGATTTGCTTCTACATCATGTGTTTCGCATGGATTTGAAGCTTTCACGTTTGTTGCGCATGCAGTTGAATCTAAATAGCGTATATCACAAGTATTTGTAGCTAAACAATTTGTTTCGCATGGATTTAAAGCTAAAGCTTCTACAGCGCATTGATTTGAAAAAAAATCACGTGTTTCGCTTTGATTTGAAGCTAACTCTTTTGTTTCGCATATATTTGAAACTAACTCGTTTGTTTCGGGTGCATTTGAGCTATATAATGTGTTTCGCATGGTTTTGAAGCTAAACCTTCTACGTCATATTGATTTGCAGCAAAATCATGTGTATCGCATGATTTGAAGCTAACTCGTTTGTTTCGCCTGCATTTGATGCTATATCACTTATATCGCATGTATCTGATGCTAATTCATTTGTGTCGCCTGGATTTGAAGCAAAACGTTCAACATCGCATTGATTTGAAGGTAAACCTACTACATCGCATTTATTTGAAGCTAAATTGTGTGTTTCGTAAGGAGTTAAATCTAACTAACATATATGATAAGTATTTGTTGCAAAAACCTTTGTTTCACATGGATTTGAAGCTAATCCTTCTACTTCGAATTGATCTGAAGCTATACCTTCTACCTCGCATTGATTTGCTGCTGAATCATTTGTTTCGCATGGAACTGAAGCTAACTGGTTTGTTCGTCTGCATTTGAAACTATGCCACTTATATCGCAAGTTTCTGAAGCTAAATCATTGGTTTCGCATGGATTTGAAGCTAAACCTTCTACATCGCATTGATTTGAAGCTAAATCATGTGTTTCGCATGAATTTGAAGCTAACTCGATTGCTTCGACTGCATTTGAAGCTATATCACTTATATCCCAAGTGTTTGAAGCTAAATCATTTGTTTCGCATGGATTTGGAGCTAAACCTTCTACATCGCATTGATTTGAAGCTAAATCTTGTGTTTCGCATGGATTTGAAGCTAACTCGTTTGTTGCGCATGCAGTTGAAGTATATATCACCTATATCCCAAGTGTTTGAAGCTCAACCTTTTGTATCGCATGGATTTGAAGATAAACCTTCTACATCGCATTGATTTGCTGCTAAATCATGTATTTCGCTCGGATTTTACGTTAACTCGTTTGTTTCGTCTGCATTTGAAGCTATGCCACTTATACCGCAAGTATCTGAAGCTAAATCATTGGTTTCCCATGGATTTGAAGCTAAAACTTCTATATCGCATTGTTTTGCCGCTAAATCATGTATTTCGCACGGATTTGAAGCTAACTCGTTTGTTTCGTCTGCATTTGCAGCTGTGCCACTTATATCGCAAGTATCAGAAGCTAAATCATTGGTTTCGCATGGATTAGAAGTTAAACCTTCTACATCGCATTGATTTGCTGCTAAATCATGTGCTTCGCATGGATTTCAGGCTAACTCGTTTGTTTCGTCTGCATTTGAAGCTATGTCACTTATATCGCAAGTATCTGAAGTTAAATCATTGGTTTCGCATGGATTTCAATCTAAACCTTCTACATCGCATTGATTTGCTTCTACATCATGTGTTTCGCATGGATTTGAAGCTTTCACGTTTGTTGCGCATGCAGTTGAATCTAAATAGCGTATATCACAAGTATTTTTAGCTAAACAATTTGTTTCGCATGGATTTAAAGCTAAAGCTTCTACAGCGCATTGATTTGAAACAAAATCACGTGTTTCGCTTTGATTTGAAGCTAACTCTTTTGTTTCGCATATATTTGAAACTAACTCGTTTGTTTCGGGTGCATTTGAAGCTATATAATGTGTTTCGCATGGTTTTGAAGCTAAACCTTCTACGTCATATTGATTTGCAGCAAAATCATGTGTATCGCATGGATTTGAAGCTAACTCGTTTGTTTCGCCTGCATTTGATGCTATATCACTTATATCGCAAGTATCTGAAGCTATATCATTTGTATCGCTTGGATTTGAAGCTAAGACATCTAGTCCGCAATGATTTGAAGCTAAATCATGAGTTTCACATAGATTAGATGCTAACTCGTTTGTTTCGCCTGCATGTGAAGCTATATCACTTATATCGCAAGTATCTGATGCCAAATCATTTGTTTCGCATGGATTTAAAGCTAAACCTTCTACATAGCACTGATTCGAAGCTAAATCGCTTGGTTTTGAAGCTAACTCGTTTGTTTCTCCTGCATTTGAAGCTATATCACTTATATCGCATGTATCAGAAGCTAAACCATTTGCTTCTCATGAATTTCAAGCTAAATCATTTGTGTCGCATGGATTGAAGCTAAGCCTCCTACTTCGCATTGATTTGGATCTAAATCATGCGTTTCGCATGGATATGACGCTAACACGTTCTTTACGCATGCAGTTGAAGCTGAATCTTGTTTATCACAAGTATCCGAAGCTAAACCATTTGCTTCTCATGAATTTCAATCTAAACCATGTGTTTCGCATGAATTTGAAGCTAATTCATGTGTTTCGCATGGATTTGAAGCTACCGCGTCTGTTTCGCCTTCATTTGAAGCTATACCATTTATATCGCAAGTATTTGAAGCTAAATCATTTGTGTCGAATGGATTTGAAGCTAAGCCTTCTACTTCGCAATTATTTGAAGCTAAATCATGTATTCCGTATGGGTTTGAAACGAACTCATTTGTTTCTCTCCTGCATTTGAAGCTAGATCACTTATATCGCATGTAACTGATGGTAATTCAATTGTGTCGCATGGATTTGAAGCTAAGCCTCCTACTTCGCATTGATTTGGATCTAAATCATTCGTTTCGCATGGATATGACGCTAACACGTTTCTTACGCATGCAGTTGAAGCTGAATCTTGTTTATCACAAGTATCAAAAGCTAAACCATTTGCTTCTCATGAATTTCAATCTAAACCATGTGTTTCGCATGAATTTGAAGCTAATTCATGTGTTTCGCATGGATTTGAAGCTACCGCGTCTGTTTCGCCTTCATTTGAAGCTATACCATTTATATCGCAAGTATTTGAAGCTAAATCATTTGTGTCGAATGGATTTGAAGCTAAGCCTTCTACTTCGCAATTATTTGAAGCTAAATCATGTATTCCGTATGGGTTTGAAACGAACTCATTTGTTTCTCCTGCATTTGAAGCTAGATCACTTATATCGCATGTAACTGATGCTAATTCAATTGTGTCGCATGGATTTGAAGCAAAACCTTCTACATCTCATTGATTTGAAGCTAAATCATGTGTTTCGCATGTATTTGAAGCTAACTCGTTTGTTGCGCATGCAGTTGAAGTATATATCACCTATATCCCAAGTGTTTGAAGCTCAACCTTTTGTATCGCATGGATTTGAAGATAAACCTTCTACATCGCATTGATTTGCTGCTAAATCATGTATTTCGCTTGGATTTGACGTTAACTCGTTTGTTTCGTCTGCAGTTGAAGCTATGCCACTTATACCGCAAGTATCTGAAGCTAAATCATTGGTTTCCCATGGATTTGAAGCTAAAACTTCTATATCGCATTGTTTTGCTGCTAAATCATGTATTTCGCTTGGATTTGAAGCTAACTCGTTTGTTTCGTCTGCATTTGAAGCTATGTCACTTATATCCCAAGTGTTTGAAGCTAAATCATTTGTTATGCATGGATTTGAAGCTAAACCTTCTACATCGCATTGTTTTGCTGGTAAATCATGTATTTCGCACGGATTTGAAGCTAACTCGTTTGTTTCGTCTGCATTTGCAGCTGTGCCACTTATATCGCAAGTATCTGAAGCTAAATCATTGGTTTCGCATGGATTAGAAGTTAAACCTTCTATATCGCATTGATTTGCTGCTGAATCATGTGCTTCGCATGGATTTGAGGCTAACTCGTTTGTTTCGTCTGCATTTGGAGCTATGTCACTTATATCGCAAGTATCTGAAGTTAAATCATTGGTTTCGCATGGATTTCAATCTAAACTTTCTACATCGCATTGATTTGCTTCTACATCATGTGTTTCGCATGGATTTGAAGCTTTCTCGTTGTTGCGCATGCAGTTGAATCTAAATAACGTATATCACAAGTATTTGTAGCTAAACCATTTGCTTCTCATGAATTTCAAGCTAAATCATTTGTGTCGCATGGATTTGAAGCTAAGCCTCCTACTTCGCATTGATTTGGATCTAAATCATGCGTTTCGCATGGATATGACGCTAACACGTTTGTTACGCATGCAGTTGAAGCTGAATCTTGTTTATCACAAGTATCAGAAGCTAAACCATTTGCTTCTCATGAATTTCAATCTAAACCATGTGTTTCGCATGAATTTGAAGCTAATTCATGTGTTTCGCATGGATTTGAAGCTAACTCGTTTGTTTCGTCTGCATTTGAAACTATGTCACTTATATCGCAAGTATCTGTAGCTAAATCATTGATTTCGCATGGATTTGAAGCTACACCTTCTACATCGCATTGATTTGCTGCTAAATCATGTGTTTCGCATGGATTTGAAGATAACTCGTTTGTTTCTCCTCCATTTGAAGCTATATCACTTATATCGCATGTATCTGATGCTAATTCATTTGTGTCGCATGGATTTGAAGCAAAACGTTCAACATCGCATTGATTTGAAGGTAAACCTTCTACATCGCATTTATTTGAAGCTAAATTGTGTGTTTCGTAAGGAGTTAAATCTAACTAACATATATGATAAGTATTTGTTGCTAAACCCTTTGTTTCACATGGATTTGAAGCTAATCCTTCTACTTCGAATTGATTTGAAGCTATACCTTCTACCTCGCATTGATTTGCTGCTGAATCATTTGTTTCGCATGGAACTGAAGCTAACTGGTTTGTTTCGTCTGCATTTGAAGCTATGCCACTTATATCGCAAGTTTCTGAAGCTAAATCATGGTTTCGCATGGATTTGAAGCTAAACCTTCTACATCGCATTGATTTGAAGCTAAATCATGTGTTTAGCTTGGATACGAAGCTAACTCGTTTGTTGAGTCTGCATTTGACGCTATATCACTTATATCCCAAGTGTTTGAAGCTAATTCATTTGTTTCGCATGGATTTGAAGCTAAACCTTCTACATCGCATTGCTTTGAAACTAAATCATGTGTTTCGCATGGATTTGAAGCTAACTCGTTTGTTTCTCCTGCATTTGAAGCTAGATCACTTATATCGCATGTATCTGATGCTAATTCATTTGTGTCACATGGATTTGAAGCAAAACCTTCAACATCGCATTGATTTGATGGTAAACCTTCTACTTCGCATTTATTTGAAGCTAAATCGTGTGTTTCGCATGGAGTTGAATGTAACTAATATACATGACAAGTATTTGTTCCTAAACCCTTTGTTTCACATGGATTTGAATCTAATCCTTCTACTTCGAATTGATTTGAAGCTATATCTTCTACATCGCATTGATTTGCTGCTGAATCGTTTGTTTCACATGGAATTGAAGCTAACTGGTTTGTTTCGTCTGCATTTGAAGCTATGCCACTTATATCCCAAGTGTTTGAAGCTAAATCATTGGTTTCGCATGGATTTGAAGCTAAACCTTCTACATCGCATTGATTTGAAGCTAAATCATGTGTTTCGCATGGATTTAAGCTAACTCGTTTGTTTCGTCTGCATTTGAAACTATGTCACTTATATCGCAAGTATCTGAATCTAAATCATTGGTTTCGCATGGATTTGAAGCTAAGCCTTCTACATCGCATTGATTTGCTGCTAAATCATGTGTATCGCATGGATTTTGAAGGTAACTCGATTGCTTCGTCTGCATTTGAAGCTATATCACTTATATCCCAATTGTTTGAAGATAAATCATTTGTTTCGCATGGACTTGAAGCTAAACCTTCTACATCGCATTGATTTGCTGCTAAATCATGTGTTTCGCATGGATTTAAGCTAACTCGTTTGTTTCGTCTGCATTTGAAACTATGTCACTTATATCGCAAGTATCTGAAGCTAAATCATTGGTTTCGCATGGATTTGAAGCTAAGCTTTCTACATCGCATTGATTTGCTGCTAAATCATTTGTTTCGCATGGATTTTAAGCTAACTCGTTTGTTTCGTCTGCATTTGAAACTGTGTCACTTACATCGCAAGTATCTGAAGTTAAATCATTGGTTTCGCATGGATTTGAAGCTAAACCTTCTACATCGCATTGATTTGCTGCTAAATCATCTGTTTCGCTTGGATTTGAAGCTAACTCGTTTGTTTTTGTCTGCATTTGAAACTATATCACTTATATCGCAAGTATCTGAAGCTAAATCATTGGTTTCGCATGGATTTGAAGCTAAACCTTCTACATCGCATTGATTTGCTGCTAAATCATGTGTTTCGCATGGATTTAAGCTAACTCGTTTGTTTCGTCTGCATTTGAAACTATGTCACTTATATCGCAAGTATCTGAAGCTAAATCATTGGTTTCGCAGGGATTTGAAGCTAAGCCTTCTACATCGCATTGATTTGCTGCTAAATCATGTGTATCGCATGGATTTTGAAGGTAACTCGATTGCTTCGTCTGCATTTGAAGCTATATCACTTATATCCCAAGTGTTTGAAGATAAATCATTGTTTCGCATGGATTTGAAGCTAAACCTTCTACATCGCATTGATTTGCTGCTAAATCATGTGTTTCGCATGATTTGAAGCTAATTCGTTTGTTTCGTCTGCATATAAAGCTATGTCACTTATATTGCAAGTATCTGAAGCTAAATCATTGGCTTCGCGTGGATTAATGCTAAACCTTCAAAATCGCATTGATTTGAAGATAAATCATGTGATTCGCTTGGCTTTGAAGCTAACTCGTTTGTCTCCCCCTGCAGTTGAATCTATATCACTTATATTGCAAGTATTTGAAGCTAAATCATTTGTTCCGCATGGATTTGATGCTAAACCTTCTATATCGCATTAATTTGCTGCTAAATCATGTGTTCGCATGGATTTGAATCTAACTCGTTTCTTTCGTCTGCATTTGAAACTATGTCACTTATATCGCAAGTATCTGAAACTAAATCATTGGTTTCGCATGGATTTGAAGCTAAACCTTCTACATCGCATTGATTTGCTGCTACATCATGTGTTTCTCATGGATGTGTAGCTAATTAGTTTGTTTCGTCTGCACATAAAGCTATGTCACTTATATCGCAAGTATCTGAAGCTAAATCATTGGTTTCGCATGTATTTGAAGCTACACCTTCTACATCGCATTGATTTGCTGCTAAATCATTTGTTTCGTAATGCATTTTAAGCTAACTCGATTGCTTCGTCTGCATTTGAAGCTATATCACTTATATCCCAAGTATTTGAAGCTAAATCATTTGTTCCGCATGGATTTGATGCTAAACCTTCTATATCGCATTAATTTGCTGCTAAATCATGTGTTTCGCATGGATTTAATCTAACCCGTTTGTTTCGTCCGCATTTGAAACTATGTCACTTATATCGCAAGTATCTGAAGCTAAATCAATGGTTTCGCATGGATTTGAAGCTAAACCTACTACATCGCATTTATTTGCTGCTAAATCATCTGTTTCGCTTGGATTTGAAGCTAACTCGTTTGTTTTTGTCTGCATTTGAAACTATGTCACTTATATCGCAAGTATCTGAAGCTAAATCATTGGTTTCGCATGGATTTGAAGCTAAACCTTCTACATCGCATTGATTTGCTGCTAAATCATGTGTTTAGCATGAATTTGAAGCTAACTCGTTTCTTCGTCTGCATTTGAAACTATGTCACTTATATCGCAAGTATCTGAAGCTAAATCATTGGTTTCGCATGGATTTGAAGCTAAGCCTTCTACATCGCATTGATTTGGTGCTAAATCATTGGTTTCGCATGGATTTGAAGCTAAACCTTCTACATCGCATTGATTTGCTGCTGAATCATTTGTTTCGCATGGAACTGAAGCTAACTGGTTTGTTTCGTCTGCATTTGAAACTATGCCACTTATATCGCAAGTTTCTGAAGCTAAATCATTGGTTTCGCATGGATTTGAAGCTAAACCTTCTACATCGCATTGATTTGAAGCTAAATCATGTGTTTCGCATGGATTTAAGCTAACTCGTTTGTTTCGTCTGCATTTGAAACTATGTCACTTATATCGCAAGTATCTGAATCTAAATCATTGGTTTCGCATGGATTTGAAGCTAAGCCTTCTACATCGCATTGATTTGCTGCTAAATCATGTGTATCGCATGGATTTTGAAGGTAACTCGATTGCTTCGTCTGCATTTGAAGCTATATCACTTATATCCCAATTGTTTGAAGATAAATCATTTGTTTCGCATGGACTTGAAGCTAAACCTTCTACATCGCATTGATTTGCTGCTAAATCATGTGTTTCGCATGGATTTAAGCTAACTCGTTTGTTTCGTCTGCATTTGAAACTATGTCACTTATATCGCAAGTATCTGAAGCTAAATCATTGGTTTCGCATGGATTTGAAGCTAAGCTTTCTACATCGCATTGATTTGCTGCTAAATCATTTGTTTCGCATGGATTTTAAGCTAACTCGTTTGTTTCGTCTGCATTTGAAACTGTGTCACTTACATCGCAAGTATCTGAAGTTAAATCATGGTTTCGCATGGATTTGAAGCTAAACCTTCTACATCGCATTGATTTGCTGCTAAATCATGTGTTTCCCTTGGATTTTAAGCTAATTCGATTGTTACGCATGCAGATGAATCTAAATAACGAATTTCACAAGTATTTGTAGCTAAACTATTTGTTTCGCATGGATTTAAAGCTAAACCTTCTACATCGCATTGATTTGCTGCTAAATCATGTGTTTCGCATGGAACTGAAGCTAAACCTTCTACATCGCATTGATTTGAAGCACAATCATGTGTTTTGCTCGGATTTGAAGCTAACTCGTTTGCTTCACATACAGTTGTAGCTAAATTATATATATCACGAGTATTTGTAGCTAAACCAGTAATTTGGCATGGATTTGAAGCTAACTCGTTTGTTTCTTCTGCATTTGAAGCTATGTCACTTATATCGCAAGTATCCGAAGCTAAATCATTGGTTTCGCATGGATTTGAAGCTAAGCCTTCTACATCGCATTGATTTGCTGCTAAATCATGTGTATCGCATGGATTTTGAAGGTAACTCGATTGCTTCGTCTGCATTTGAAGCTATATCACTTATATCCCAAGTGTTTGAAGATAAATCATTTGTTTCGCATGGATTTGAAGCTAAACCTTCTACATCGCATTGATTTGCTGCTAAATCATGTGTTTCGCATGGATTTGAAGCTAATTCGTTTGTTTCGTCTGCATATAAAGCTATTTCACTTATATTGCAAGTATCTGAAGCTAAATCATTGGCTTCGCGTGGATTTAAAGCTAAACCTTCTACATCGCATTGATTTGTTGCTAAATCATGTGTTTAGCATGAATTTGAAGCTAACTCGTTTCTTTCGTCTGCATTTGAAACTATGTCACTTATATCGCAAGTATCTGAAACTAAATCATTGGTTTCGCATGGATTTGAAGCTAAACCTTCTACATCGCATTGATTTGCTGCTAAATCATGTGTTTCGCATGAATTTGAAGCTAACTCGTTTCTTTCGTCTGCATTTGAAACTATGTGACTTATATCGCAAGTATCTGGAGCTAAATCAATGGTTTCGCATGGATTTGAAGCTAAACCTACTACATCGCATTTATTTGCTGCTAAATCATCTGTTTCGCTTGGATTTGAAGCTAACTCGTTTGTTTTTGTCTGCATTTGAAACTATATCACTTATATCGCAAGTATCTGAAGCTAAATCATTGGTTTCGCATGGATTTGAAGCTAAACCTTCTACATCGCATTGATTTGCTGCTAAATCATGTGTTTCGCATGGATTTAAGCTAACTCGTTTGTTTCGTCTGCATTTGAAACTATGTCACTTATATCGCAAGTATCTGAAGCTAAATCATTGGTTTCGCAGGGATTTGAAGCTAAGCCTTCTACATCGCATTGATTTGCTGCTAAATCATGTGTATCGCATGGATTTTGAAGGTAACTCGATTGCTTCGTCTGCATTTGAAGCTATATCACTTATATCCCAAGTGTTTGAAGATAAATCATTTGTTTCGCATGGATTTGAAGCTAAACCTTCTACATCGCATGATTTGCTGCTAAATCATGTGTTTCGCATGGATTTGAAGCTAATTCGTTTGTTTCGTCTGCATATAAAGCTATGTCACTTATATTGCAAGTATCTGAAGCTAAATCATTGGCTTCGCGTGGATTTAATGCTAAACCTTCAAATCGCATTGATTTGAAGATAAATCATGTGATTCGCTTGGCTTTGAAGCTAACTCGTTTGTCTCCCCTGCAGTTGAATCTATATCACTTATATTGCAAGTATTTGAAGCTAAATCATTTGTTCCGCATGGATTTGATGCTAAACCTTCTATATCGCATTAATTTGCTGCTAAATCATGTGTTCGCATGGATTTGAATCTAACTCGTTTCTTTCGTCTGCATTTGAAACTATGTCACTTATATCGCAAGTATCTGAAACTAAATCATTGGTTTCGCATGGGATTTGAAGCTAAACCTTCTACATCGCATTGATTTGCTGCTACATCATGTGTTTCTCATGGATGTGTAGCTAATTAGTTTGTTTCGTCTGCACATAAAGCTATGTCACTTATATCGCAAGTATCTGAAGCTAAATCATTGGTTTCGCATGTATTTGAAGCTACACCTTCTACATCGCATTGATTTGCTGCTAAATCATTTGTTTCGTAATGCATTTTAAGCTAACTCGATTGCTTCGTCTGCATTTGAAGCTATATCACTTATATCCCAAGTATTTGAAGCTAAATCATTTGTTCCGCATGGATTTGATGCTAAACCTTCTATATCGCATTAATTTGCTGCTAAATCATGTGTTTCGCATGGATTTAATCTAACCCGTTTGTTTCGTCCGCATTTGAAACTATGTCACTTATATCGCAAGTATCTGAAGCTAAATCAATGGTTTCGCATGGATTTGAAGCTAAACCTACTACATCGCATTTATTTGCTGCTAAATCATCTGTTTCGCTTGGATTTGAAGCTAACTCGTTTGTTTTTGTCTGCATTTGAAACTATGTCACTTATATCGCAAGTATCTGAAGCTAAATCATTGGTTTCGCATGGATTTGAAGCTAAACCTTCTACATCGCATTGATTTGCTGCTAAATCATGTGTTTAGCATGAATTTGAAGCTAACTCGTTTCTTTCGTCTGCATTTGAAACTATGTCACTTATATCGCAAGTATCTGAAGCTAAATCATTGGTTTCGCATGGATTTGAAGCTAAACCTTCTACATCGCATTGATTTGAAGCTAAATCATGTGTTTCGCATGGATTTAAGCTAACTCGTTTGTTTCGTCTGCATTTGAAACTATGTCACTTATATCGCAAGTATCTGAATCTAAATCATTGGTTTCGCATGGATTTGAAGCTAAGCCTTCTACATCGCATTGATTTGCTGCTAAATCATGTGTATCGCATGGATTTTGAAGGTAACTCGATTGCTTCGTCTGCATTTGAAGCTATATCACTTATATCCCAATTGTTTGAAGATAAATCATTGGTTTCGCATGGATTTGAAGCTAAACCTTCTACATCGCATTGATTTGAAGCTAAATCATGTGTTTCGCATGGATTTAAGCTAACTCGTTTGTTTCGTCTGCATTTGAAACTATGTCACTTATATCGCAAGTATCTGAATCTAAATCATTGGTTTCGCATGGATTTGAAGCTAAACCTTCTACATCGCATTGATTTGCTGCTAAATCATGTGTTTCGCATGGATTTAAGCTAACTCGTTTGTTTCGTCTGCATTTGAAACTATGTCACTTATATCGCAAGTATCTGAAGCTAAATCATTGGTTTCGCAGGGATTTGAAGCTAAGCCTTCTACATCGCATTGATTTGCTGCTAAATCATGTGTATCGCATGGATTTTGAAGGTAACTCGATTGCTTCGTCTGCATTTGAAGCTATATCACTTATATCCCAAGTGTTTGAAGATAAATCATTTGTTTCGCATGGATTTGAAGCTAAACCTTCTACATCGCATTGATTTGCTGCTAAATCATGTGTTTCGCATGGATTTGAAGCTAATTCGTTTGTTTCGTCTGCATATAAAGCTATGTCACTTATATTGCAAGTATCTGAAGCTAAATCATTGGCTTCGCGTGGATTTAATGCTAAACCTTCAAAATCGCATTGATTTGAAGATAAATCATGTGATTCGCTTGGCTTTGAAGCTAACTCGTTTGTCTCCCCTGCAGTTGAATCTATATCACTTATATTGCAAGTATTTGAAGCTAAATCATTTGTTCCGCATGGATTTGATGCTAAACCTTCTATATCGCATTAATTTGCTGCTAAATCATGTGTTTCGCATGGATTTGAATCTAACTCGTTTCTTTCGTCTGCATTTGAAACTATGTCACTTATATCGCAAGTATCTGAAACTAAATCATTGGTTTCGCATGGATTTGAAGCTAAACCTTCTACATCGCATTGATTTGCTGCTACATCATGTGTTTCTCATGGATGTGTAGCTAATTAGTTTGTTTCGTCTGCACATAAAGCTATGTCACTTATATCGCAAGTATCTGAAGCTAAATCATTGGTTTCGCATGTATTTGAAGCTACACCTTCTACATCGCATTGATTTGCTGCTAAATCATTTGTTTCGTAATGCATTTTAAGCTAACTCGATTGCTTCGTCTGCATTTGAAGCTATATCACTTATATCCCAAGTATTTGAAGCTAAATCATTTGTTCCGCATGGATTTGATGCTAAACCTTCTATATCGCATTAATTTGCTGCTAAATCATGTGTTTCGCATGGATTTAATCTAACCCGTTTGTTTCGTCCGCATTTGAAACTATGTCACTTATATCGCAAGTATCTGAAGCTAAATCAATGGTTTCGCATGGATTTGAAGCTAAACCTACTACATCGCATTTATTTGCTGCTAAATCATCTGTTTCGCTTGGATTTGAAGCTAACTCGTTTGTTTTTGTCTGCATTTGAAACTATGTCACTTATATCGCAAGTATCTGAAGCTAAATCATTGGTTTCGCATGGATTTGAAGCTAAACCTTCTACATCGCATTGATTTGCTGCTAAATCATGTGTTTAGCATGAATTTGAAGCTAACTCGTTTCTTTCGTCTGCATTTGAAACTATGTCACTTATATCGCAAGTATCTGAAGCTAAATCATTGGTTTCGCATGGATTTGAAGCTAAGCCTTCTACATCGCATTGATTTGGTGCTAAATCATTGGTTTCGCATGGATTTGAAGCTAAACCTTCTACATCGCATTGATTTGCTGCTGAATCATTTGTTTCGCATGGAACTGAAGCTAACTGGTTTGTTTCGTCTGCATTTGAAACTATGCCACTTATATCGCAAGTTTCTGAAGCTAAATCATTGGTTTCGCATGGATTTGAAGCTAAACCTTCTACATCGCATTGATTTGAAGCTAAATCATGTGTTTCGCATGGATTTAAGCTAACTCGTTTGTTTCGTCTGCATTTGAAACTATGTCACTTATATCGCAAGTATCTGAATCTAAATCATTGGTTTCGCATGGATTTGAAGCTAAGCCTTCTACATCGCATTGATTTGCTGCTAAATCATGTGTATCGCATGGATTTTGAAGGTAACTCGATTGCTTCGTCTGCATTTGAAGCTATATCACTTATATCCCAATTGTTTGAAGATAAATCATTTGTTTCGCATGGACTTGAAGCTAAACCTTCTACATCGCATTGATTTGCTGCTAAATCATGTGTTTCGCATGGATTTAAGCTAACTCGTTTGTTTCGTCTGCATTTGAAACTATGTCACTTATATCGCAAGTATCTGAAGCTAAATCATTGGTTTCGCATGGATTTGAAGCTAAGCTTTCTACATCGCATTGATTTGCTGCTAAATCATTTGTTTCGCATGATTTTAAGCTAACTCGTTTGTTTCGTCTGCATTTGAAACTGTGTCACTTACATCGCAAGTATCTGAAGTTAAATCATTGGTTTCGCATGGATTTGAAGCTAAACCTTCTACATCGCATTGATTTGCTGCTAAATCATGTGTTTCCCTTGGATTTTAAGCTAATTCGATTGTTACGCATGCAGATGAATCTAAATAACGAATTTCACAAGTATTTGTAGCTAAACTATTTGTTTCGCATGGATTTAAAGCTAAACCTTCTACATCGCATTGATTTGCTGCTAAATCATGTGTTTCGCATGGAACTGAAGCTAAACCTTCTACATCGCATTGATTTGAAGCACAATCATGTGTTTTGCTCGGATTTGAAGCTAACTCGTTTGCTTCACATACAGTTGTAGCTAAATTATATATATCACGAGTATTTGTAGCTAAACCAGTAATTTGGCATGGATTGAAGCTAACTCGTTTGTTTCTTCTGCATTTGAAGCTATGTCACTTATATCGCAAGTATCCGAAGCTAAATCATTGGTTTCGCATGGATTTAAAGCTAAACCTTCTACATCGCATTTATTTGCTGCTAAATCATCTGTTTCGCTTGGATTTGAAGCTAACTCGTTTGTTTTTGTCTGCATTTGAAACTATGTCACTTATATCGCAAGTATCTGAAGCTAAATCATTGGTTTCGCATGGATTTGAAGCTAAACCTTCTACATCGCATTGATTTGCTGCTAAATCATGTGTTTAGCATGAATTTGAAGCTAACTCGTTTCTTTCGTCTGCATTTGAAACTATGTCACTTATATCGCAAGTATCTGAAGCTAAATCATTGGTTTCGCATGGATTTGAAGCTAAGCCTTCTACATCGCATTGATTTGGTGCTAAATCATTGGTTTCGCATGATTTGAAGCTAAACCTTCTACATCGCATTGATTTGCTGCTAAATCATGTGTTTCGCATGGACTTGAAGCTACTTCGTTTGTTTCGTCTGCATATAAAGCTATGTCACTTATATTGCAAGTATCTGAAGCTAAATCATTGGCTTCGCATGGATTTAAAGCTAAACCTTCTACATCGCATTGATTTGTTGCTAAATCATGTGTTTAGCATGAATTTGAAGCTAACTCGTTTCTTTCGTCTGCATTTGAAACTATGTGACTTATATCGCAAGTATCTGGAGCTAAATCATTGGTTTCGCATGGTTTTCAAGCTAAACCTTCTACATCGCATTGATTTGCTGCTAAATCATGTGTTTCGCATGGATTTAAGCTAACTCGTTTGTTTCGTCTGCATTTGAAACTGTGTCACTTATATCGCAAGTATCTGGAGCTAAATCATTGGTTTCGCATGGATTTGAAGCTGAACCTTCTACATCGCATTGATTTGTAGCTAAATCATGTGTTTCGCATGGATTTGAAGCTAATTCGTCTGTTGCGCATGCAGATGAATCTAAATAACGAATTTCACAAGTATTTGTAGCTAACTATTTGTTTCGCATGGATTTAAAGCTAAACCTTCTACATCGCATTGATTTGCTGCTAAATCATGTGTTTCGCATGGAACTGAAGCTAAACCTTCTACATCGCATTGATTTGAAGCACAATCATGTGTTTTGCTCGGATTTGAAGCTAACTCGTTTGCTTCACATACAGTTGTAGCTAAATTATATATATCACGAGTATTTGTAGCTAAACCAGTAATTTGGCATGGATTTGAAGCTAACTCGTTTGTTTCTTCTGCATTTGAAGCTATGTCACTTATATCGCAAGTATCCGAAGCTAAATCATTGGTTTCGCATGGATTTGAAGCTAAGCCTTCTACATCGCATTGATTTGCTGCTAAATCATGTGTATCGCATGGATTTTGAAGGTAACTCGATTGCTTCGTCTGCATTTGAAGCTATATCACTTATATCCCAAGTGTTTGAAGATAAATCATTTGTTTCGCATGGATTTGAAGCTAAACCTTCTACATCGCATTGATTTGTTGCTAAATCATGTGTTTAGCATGAATTTGAAGCTAACTCGTTTCTTTCGTCTGCATTTGAAACTATGTGACTTATATCGCAAGTATCTGGAGCTAAATCAATGGTTTCGCATGGATTTGAAGCTAAACCTACTACATCGCATTTATTTGCTGCTAAATCATCTGTTTCGCTTGGATTTGAAGCTAACTCGTTTGTTTTTGTCTGCATTTGAAACTATATCACTTATATCGCAAGTATCTGAAGCTAAATCATTGGTTTCGCATGGATTTGAAGCTAAACCTTCTACATCGCATTGATTTGCTGCTAAATCATGTGTTTCGCATGGATTTAAGCTAACTCGTTTGTTTCGTCTGCATTTGAAACTATGTCACTTATATCGCAAGTATCTGAAGCTAAATCATTGGTTTCGCATGGATTTGAAGCTAAGCCTTCTACATCGCATTGATTTGCTGCTAAATCATGTGTATCGCATGGATTTTGAAGGTAACTCGATTGCTTCGTCTGCATTTGAAGCTATATCACTTATATCCCGAGTGTTTGAAGATAAATCATTTGTTTCTCATGGATTTGAAGCTAAACCTTCTACATCGCATTGATTTGCTGCTAAATCATGTGTATCGCATGGATGTTGAAGGTAACTCGATTGCTTCGTCTGCATTTGAAGCTATATCACTTATATCCCAAGTGTTTGAAGATAAATCATTTGTTTCTCATGGATTTGAAGCTAAACCTTCTGCATCGCATTGATTTGCTACTAAATCATGTGTTTCGCATGGATTTGAAGCTAATTCGTTTGTTTCGTCTGCATATAAAGCTATGTCACTTATATTGCAAGTATCTGAAGCTAAATCATTGGCTTCGCATGGATTTAAAGCTAAACCTTCTGCATCGCATTGATTTGCTGCTAAATCATGTGTATCGCATGGATTTTGAAGGTAACTCGTTTCTTTCGTCTTCATTTGAAACTATGTGACTTCTATCGCAAGTATCTGGAGCTTAATCATTGGTTTCGCATGGATTTGAAGATAAACCTTCTACATCGCATTGATTTGCTGCTACATCATGTGTTTCTCATGGATATGTAGCTAATTAGTTTGTTTCGTCTGCACATAAAGCTATGTCACTTATATCGCAAGTATCTGAAACTAAATCATTGGTTTCGCATGGATTTGAAGCTAAACCTTCTACATCGCATTGATTTGCTGCTAAATCATTGGTTTCGCATGGATTTGAAGCTAAACCTTCTACATCGCATTGATTTGCTGCTAAATCATGTGTATCGCATGGATTTTGGAGGTAACTCGATTGCTTCGTCTGCATTTGAAGCTATATCACTTATATCCCAAGTGTTTGAAGATAAATCATTTGTTTCTCATGGATTGAAGCTAAACCTTCTGCATCGCATTGATTTGCTACTAAATCATGTGTTTCGCAATGGATTTGAAGCTAATTCGTTTGTTTCGTTTGCATATAAAGCTATGTCACTTATATCGCAAGTATCTGAAACTAAATCATTGGTTTCGCATGGATTTGAAGCTAAACCTTCTACATCGCATTGATTTGCTGCTAAATCATGTGTTTCGCATGAATTTGAAGCTAACTCGTTTCTTTCGTCTGCATTTGAAACTATGTGACTTATATCGCAAGTCTCTGGAGCTAAATCATTGGTTTCGCATGGATTTGAAGCTAAACCTTCTACATCACATTGATTTGCTGCTAAATCATGTGTTTCCCTTGGATTTGAAGCTAATTCGTTTGTCACGCATGCAGTTGAATCTAAATAACGTATATCACAAGTATTTGTAGCTAAACCGTTTGTTTCGTATGGATTTAAAGCTAAACCTTCTACATCGCATTGATTTGCTGCTAAATCATTGGTTTCGCATGGATTTGAAGCTAAACCTTCTACATCGCATTGATTTGCTGCTAAATCATGTGTATCGCATGGATTTTGAAGGTAACTCGATTGCTTCGTCTGCATTTGAAGCTATATCACTTATATCCCAAGTGTTTGAAGATAAATCATTTGTTTCTCATGGATTTGAAGCTAAACCTTCTACATCGCATTGATTTGCTGCTAAATCATGTGTATCGCATGGATTTTGATGGTAACTCGATTGCTTCGTCTGCATTTGAAGCTATATCACTTATATCCCAAGTGTTTGAAGATAAATCATTTGTTTCTCATGGATTTGAAGCTAAACCTTCTACATCGCATTGATTTGCTACTAAATCATGTGTATCGCATGGATTTTGAAGGTAACTCGATTGCTTCGTCTGCATTTGAAGCTATATCACTTATATCCCAAGTGTTTGAAGATAAATCATTTGTTTCTCATGGATTTGAAGCTAAACCTTCTGCATCGCATTGATTTGCTACTAAATCATGTGTTTCGCATGGATTTGAAGCTAATTCGTTTGTTTCGTCTGCATATAAAGCTATGTCACTTATATTGCAAGTATCTGAAGCTAAATCATTGGCTTCGCATGGATTTAAAGCTAAACCTTCTGCATCGCATTGATTTGCTACTAAATCATGTGTTTCGCATGGATTTGAAGCTAATTCGTTTGTTTCGTCTGCATATAAAGCTATGTCACTTATATTGCAAGTATCTGAAGCTAAATCATTGGCTTCGCATGGATTTAAAGCTAAACCTTCTACATCGCATTGATTTGTTGCTAAATCATGTGTTTAGCATGAATTTGAAGCTAACTCGTTTCTTTCGTCTGCATTTGAAACTATGTCACTTATATCGCAAGTATCTGAAACTAAATCATTGGTTTCGCATGGATTTGAAGCTAAACCTTCTACATCGCATTGATTTGCTGCTAAATCATGTGTTTCGCATGAATTTGAAGCTAACTCGTTTCTTTCGTCTGCATTTGAAACTATGTGACTTATACCGCAAATATCTGGAGCTAAATCATTGGTTTCGCATGGATTTGAAGCTAAACCTTCTACATCGCATTGATTTGCTGTTAAATCATGTGTTTCCCTTGGATTTGAAGCTAATTCGTTTGTTACGCATGCAGTTGAATCTAAATAACGTATATCACAAGTATTTGTAGCTAAACCGTTTGTTTCGTATGGATTTAAAGCTAAACCTTCTACATCGCATTGATTTGCTGCTAAATCATTGGTTTCGCATGGATTTGAAGCTAAACCTTCTACATCGCATTGATTTGCTGCTAAATCATGTGTTTCGCATGGATTTGAAGCTAATTCGTTTGTTTCGTCTGCATATAAAGCTATGTCACTTATATTGCAAGTATCTGAAGCTAAATCATTCTTCGCATGGATTTAAAGCTAAACCTTCTACATCGCATTGATTTGTTGCTAAATCATGTGTTTAGCATGAATTTGAAGCTAACTCGTTTCTTTCGTCTGCATTTGAAACTATGTCACTTATATCGCAAGTATCTGAAACTAAATCATTGGTTTCGCATGGATTTGAAGCTAAACCTTCTACATCGCATTGATTTGCTGCTAAATCATGTGTTTCGCATGAATTTGAAGCTAACTCGTTTCTTTCGTCTGCATTTGAAACTATGTGACTTATATCGCAAGTATCTGGAGCTAAATCATTGGTTTCGCATGGATTTGAAGCTAAACCTTCTACATCGCATTGATTTGCTGCTAAATCATGTGTTTCCCTTGGATTTGAAGCTAATTCGTTTGTTACGCATGCAGTTGAATCTAAATAACGTATATCACAAGTATTTGTAGCTAAACCGTTTGTTTCGTATGGATTTAAAGCTAAACCTTCTACATCGCATTGATTTGCTGCTAAATCATTGGTTTCGCATGGATTTGAAGCTAAACCTTCTACATCGCATTGATTTGCTGCTAAATCATGTGTATCGCATGGATTTTGAAGGTAACTCGATTGCTTCGTCTGCATTTGAAACTATGTCACTTATATCGCAAGTATCTGAAACTAAATCATTGGTTTCGCATGGATTTTGAAGCTAAACCTTCTACAATCGCATTGATTTGCTGCTAAATCATGTGTTTCGCATGAATTGAAGCTAACTCGTTTCTTTCGTCTTCATTTGAAACTATGTGACTTATATCGCAAGTATCTGGAGCTAAATCATTGGTTTCGCATGGATTTGAAGCTAAACCTTCTACATCGCATTGATTTGCTGCTACATCATGTGTTTCTCATGGATATGTAGCTAATTAGTTTGTTTCGTCTGCACATAAAGCTATGTCACTTATATCGCAAGTATCTGAAGCTAAATCATTGGTTTCGCATGTATTTGAAGCTACACCTTCTACATCGCATTGATTTGCTGCTAAAATCATTTGTTTCGAAATGGATTTAAGCTAACTCGTTTGTTTCGTCTGCATTTGAAACTATGTCACTTATATTGCAAGTATCTGAAGCTAAATCATTGGTTTCGCATGGATTTGAAGCTAAACCTTCTACATCGCATTGATTTGCTGCTATATCATGTGTTTCGCATGAATTTAAGCTAACTCGTTTGTTTCGTCTGCATTTGAAACTATGTCACTTATATCGCAAGTATCTGAAGCTAAATCATTGGTTTCACATGGATTTGAAGCTAAACTTTCTACATCGCATTGATTTGTAGCTAAATCATGTGTTTCGCATGGATTTAAGCTAACTCGTTTGTTTCGTCTGCATTTGAAACTATGTCACTTATATTGCAAGTATCTGAAGCTAAATCATTGGTTTCGCATGGATTTGAAGCTAAACTTTCTACATCGCATTGATTTGTAGCTAAATCATGTGTTTAGCATGAATTTGAAGCTAACTCGTTTCTTTCGTCTGCATTTGAAACTATGTCACTTATATCGCAAGTATCTGGAGCTAAATCATTGGTTTCGCATGGATTTGAAGCTAAACCTTCTACATCGCATTGATTTGTTGCTAAATCATGTGTTTAGCATGAATTTGAAGCTAACTCGTTTCTTTCGTCTGCATTTGAAACTATGTCACTTATATCGCAAGTATCTGAAACTAAATCATTGGTTTCGCATGGATTTGAAGCTAAACCTTCTACATCGCATTGATTTGCTGCTACATCATGTGTTTCGCATGAATTTGAAGCTAACTCGTTTCTTTCGTCTTCATTTGAAACTATGTGACTTATATCGCAAGTATCTGGAGCTAAATCATTGGGTTTCGCATGGATTTGAAGCTAAACCTTCTACATCGTATTGATTTGCTGCTACATCATGTGTTTCTCATGGACATGTAGCTAATTAGTTTGTTTCGTCTGCACATAAAGCTATGTCACTTATATCGCAAGTATCTGAAGCTAAATCATTGGTTTCGCAAGTATTTGAAGCTACACCTTCTACATCGCATTGATTTGCTACTAAATCATGTGTTTCGCATGGATTTGAAGCTAATTCGTTTGTTTCGTCTGCATATAAAGCTATGTCACTTATATTGCAAGTATCTGAAGCTAAATCATTGGCTTCGCATGGATTTAAAGCTAAACCTTCTACATCGCATTGATTTGTTGCTAAATCATGTGTTTAGCATGAATTTGAAGCTAACTCGTTTCTTTCGTCTGCATTTGAAACTATGTCACTTATATCGCAAGTATCTGAAACTAAATCATTGGTTTCGCATGGATTTGAAGCTAAACCTTCTACATCGCATTGATTTGCTGCTAATCATGTGTTTCGCATGAATTTGAAGCTAACTCGTTTCTTTCGTCTGCATTTGAAACTATGTGACTTATACCGCAAGTATCTGGAGCTAAATCATTGGTTTCGCATGGATTTGAAGCTAAACCTTCTACATCGCATTGATTTGCTGTTAAATCATGTGTTTCCCTTGGATTTGAAGCTAATTCGTTTGTTACGCATGCAGTTGAATCTAAATAACGTATATCACAAGTATTTGTAACTAAACCGTTTGTTTCGTATGGATTTAAAGCTAAACCTTCTACATCGCATTGATTTGCTGCTAAATCATTGGTTTCGCATGGATTTGAAGCTAAACCTTCTACATCGCATTGATTTGCTGCTAAATCATGTGTTTCGCATGGATTTGAAGCTAATTCGTTTGTTTCGTCTGCATATAAAGCTATGTCACTTATATTGCAAGTATCTGAAGCTAAATCATTGGCTTCGCATGGATTTAAAGCTAAACCTTCTACATCGCATTGATTTGTTGCTAAATCATGTGTTTAGCATGAATTTGAAGCTAACTCGTTTCTTTCGTCTGCATTTGAAACTATGTCACTTATATCGCAAGTATCTGAAACTAAAATCATTGGTTTCGCATGGATTTGAAGCTAAACCTTCTACATCGCATTGATTTGCTGCTAAATCATGTGTTTCGCATGAATTTGAAGCTAACTCGTTTCTTTCGTCTGCATTTGAAACTATGTGACTTATATCGCAAGTATCTGGAGCTAAATCATTGGTTTCGCATGGATTTGAAGCTAAACCTTCTACATTCGCATTGATTTGCTGCTAAATCATGTGTTTCCCTTGGATTTGAAGCTAATTCGTTTGTTACGCATGCAGTTGAATCTAAATAACGTATATCACAAGTATTTGTAGCTAAACCGTTTGTTTCGTATGGATTTAAAGCTAAACCTTCTACATCGCATTGATTTGCTGCTAAATCATTGGTTTCGCATGGATTTGAAGCTAAACCTTCTACATCGCATTGATTTGCTGCTAAATCATGTGTATCGCATGGATTTTGAAGGTAACTCGATTGCTTCGTCTGCATTTGAAACTATGTCACTTATATCGCAAGTATCTGAAACTAAATCATTGGTTTCGCATGGATTTGAAGCTAAACCTTCTACATCGCATTGATTTGCTGCTAAATCATGTGTTTCGCATGAATTTGAAGCTAACTCGTTTCTTTTCGTCTTCATTTGAAACTATGTGACTTATATCGCAAGTATCTGGAGCTAAATCATTGGTTTCGCATGGATTTGAAGCTAAACCTTCTACATCGCATTGATTTGCTGCTACATCATGTGTTTCTCATGATATGTAGCTAATTAGTTTGTTTCGTCTGCACATAAAGCTATGTCACTTATATCGCAGTATCTGAAGCTAAATCATTGGTTTCGCATGTATTTGAAGCTACACCTTCTACATCGCATTGATTTGCTGCTAAATCATTTGTTTCGAAATGGATTTTAAGCTAACTCGTTTGTTTCGTCTGCATTTGAAACTATGTCACTTATATTGCAAGTATCTGAAGCTAAATCATTGGTTTCGCATGGATTTGAAGCTAAACCTTCTACATCGCATTGATTTGCTGCTATATCATGTGTTTCGCATGAATTTAAGCTAACTCGTTTGTTTCGTCTGCATTTGAAACTATGTCACTTATATCGCAAGTATCTGAAGCTAAATCATTGGTTTCACATGGATTTGAAGCTAAACTTTCTACATCGCATTGATTTGTAGCTAAATCATGTGTTTCGCATGGATTTAAGCTAACTCGTTCGTTTCGTCTGCATTTGAAACTATGTCACTTATATTGCAAGTATCTGAAGCTAAATCATTGGTTTCGCATGGATTTGAAGCTAAACTTTCTACATCGCATTGATTTGTAGCTAAATCATGTGTTTAGCATGAATTTGAAGCTAACTCGTTTCTTTCGTCTGCATTTGAAACTATGTCACTTATATCGCAAGTATCTGGAGCTAAATCATTGGTTTCGCATGGATTTGAAGCTAAACCTTCTACATCGCATTGATTTGTTGCTAAATCATGTGTTTTAGCATGAATTTGAAGCTAACTCGTTTCTTTCGTCTGCATTTGAAACTATGTCACTTATATCGCAAGTATCTGAAACTAAATCATTGGTTTCGCATGGATTTGAAGCTAAACCTTCTACATCGCATTGATTTGCTGCTAAATCATGTGTTTCGCATGAATTTGAAGCTAACTCGTTTCTTTCGTCTTCATTTGAAACTATGTGACTTATATCGCAAGTATCTGGAGCTAAATCATTGGTTTCGCATGGATTTGAAGCTAAACCTTCTACATCGTATTGATTTGCTGCTACATCATGTGTTTCTCATGGACATGTAGCTAATTAGTTTGTTTCGTCTGCACATAAAGCTATGTCACTTATATCGCAAGTATCTGAAGCTAAATCATTGGTTTCGCAAGTATTTGAAGCTACACCTTCTACATCGCATTGATTTGCTGCTAAATCATTTGTTTCGAAATGGATTTTAAGCTAACTCGTTTGCTTCGTCTGCATTTGAAACTATGTCACTTATATCGCAAGTATCTGAAGCTAAATCATTGGTTTCGCATGGATTTGAAGCTAAACCTTCTACATCGCATTGATTTGCTGCTAAATCATGTGTTTCGCATGGATTTAAGCTAACTCGTTTGTTTCGTCTGCATTTGAAACTATGTCACTTATATCGCAAGTATCTGAAGCTAAATTATTGGTTTCGCATGGATTTGAAGCTAAACTTTCTACATCGCATTGATTTGTAGCTAAATCATGTGTTTCGCATGGATTTAAGCTAACTCGTTTGTTTCGTCTGCATTTGAAACTATGTCACTTATATTGCAAGTATCTGAAGCTAAATCATTGGTTTCGCATGGATTTGAAGCTAAACTTTCTACATCGCATTGATTTGTAGCTAAATCATGTGTTTAGCATGAATTTGAAGCTAACTCGTTTCTTTCGTCTGCATTTGAAACTATGTCACATATATCGCAAGTATCTGAAGCTAAATCATTGGTTTCGCATGGATTGAAGCTGAACCTTCTACATCGCATTGATTTGCTGCTACATCATGTGTTTCTCATGGATATGTAGCTAATTAGTTTGTTTCGTCTGCACATAAAGCTATGTCACTTATATCGCAAGTATCTGAAGCTAAATCATTGGTTTCGCATGAATTTGAAGCTACACCTTCTACATCGCATTGATTTGCTGTTAAATCATGTGTTTCGCATGGATTTAAGCTAACTCGTTTGTTTCGTCTGCATTTGAAACTGTATCACATATATCGCAAGTATCTGAAGCTAAATCATTGGTTTCGCATGGATTTGAAGCTGAACCTTCTACATCGCATTGATTTGTAGCTAAATCATGTCTTTCGCATGATTTGAAGCTAATTCGTCTGTTGCGCATGCAGTTGAATCTAAATAACGAATATCACAAGTATTTGTATCTAAACTATTTGTTTCGCATGGATTTAAAGCTAAACCTTCTACATCGCATTGATTTGCTGCTGAATCATGTCTTTCGCATGGATTTAAGCTAACTCGTTTGTTTCGTCTGCATTTGAAACTGTATCACATATATCGCAAGTATCTGAAGCTAAATCATTGGTTTCGCATGGATTTGAAGCTGAACCTTCTACATCGCATTGATTTGCTGCTACATCATGTGTTTCTCATGGATATGTAGCTAATTAGTTTGTTTCGTCTGCACATAAAGCTATGTCACTTATATCGCAAGTATCTGAAGCTAAATCATTGGTTTCGCATGAATTTGAAGCTACACCTTCTACATCGCATCGATTTGCTGCTAAATCATTTGTTTCGAAATGGATTTTAAGCTAACTCGTTTGTTTCGTCTGCATTTGAAACTATGTCACTTATATCGCAAGTATCTGAATCTAAATCATTGGTTTCGCATGGATTTGAAACTAAACCTTCTACATCGCATTGATTTGCTGCTAAATCATGTGTTTCGCATGGATTTAAGCTAACTCGTTTCTTTCGTCTGCATTTGAAACTATGTGAATTATATCGCAAGTATCTGGAGCTAAATCATTGGTTTCGCATGGATTTGAAGCTAAACCTTCTACATCGCATTGATTTGCTGCTACATCATGTGTTTCTCATGGATATGTAGCTAATTAGTTTGTTTCGTCTGCACATAAAGCTATGTCACTTATATCGCAAGTATCTGAAGCTAAATCATTGGTTTCGCATGTATTTGAAGCTACACCTTCTACATCGCATTGATTTGCTGCTAAATCATTTGTTTCGAAATGGATTTTAAGCTAACTCGTTTGTTTCGTCTGCATTTGAAACTATGTCACTTATATTGCAAGTATCTGAAGCTAAATCATTGGTATCGCATGGATTTGAAGCTAAACCTTCTACATCGCATTGATTTGCTGCTATATCATGTGTTTCGCATGAATTTAAGCTAACTCGTTTGTTTCGTCTGCATTTGAAACTATGTCACTTATATCGCAAGTATCTGAAGCTAAATCATTGGTTTCACATGGATTTGAAGCTAAACTTTCTACATCGCATTGATTTGTAGCTAAATCATGTGTTTCGCATGGATTTAAGCTAACTCGTTTGTTTCGTCTGCATTTGAAACTATGTCACTTATATTGCAAGTATCTGAAGCTAAATCATTGGTTTCGCATGGATTTGAAGCTAAACTTTCTACATCGCATTGATTTGTAGCTAAATCATGTGTTTAGCATGAATTTGAAGCTAACTCGTTTCTTTCGTCTGCATTTGAAACTATGTCACTTATATCGCAAGTATTCTGGAGCTAAATCATTGGTTTCGCATGGATTTGAAGCTAAACCTTCTACATCGCATTGATTTGTTGCTAAATCATGTGTTTAGCATGAATTTGAAGCTAACTCGTTCTTTCGTCTGCATTTGAAACTATGTCACTTATATCGCAAGTATCTGAAACTAAATCATTGGTTTCGCATGGATTTGAAGCTAAACCTTCTACATCGCATTGATTTGCTGCTACATCATGTGTTTCGCATGAATTTGAAGCTAACTCGTTTCTTTCGTCTTCATTTGAAACTATGTGACTTATATCGCAAGTATCTGGAGCTAAATCATTGGTTTCGCATGGATTTGAAGCTAAACCTTCTACATCGTATTGATTTGCTGCTACATCATGTGTTTCTCATGGACATGTAGCTAATTAGTTTGTTTCGTCTGCACATAAAGCTATGTCACTTATATCGCAAGTATCTGAAGCTAAATCATTGGTTTCGCAAGTATTTGAAGCTACACCTTCTACATCGCATTGATTTGCTGCTAAATCATTTGTTTCGAAATGGATTTTAAGCTAACTCGTTTGTTTCGTCTGCATTTGAAACTATGTCACTTATATCGCAAGTATCTGAAACTAAATCATTGGTTTCGCATGGATTTGAAGCTAAACCTTCTACATCGCATTGATTTGCTGCTAAATCATGTGTTTCGCATGGATTTAAGCTAACTCGTTTGTTTCGTCTGCATTTGAAACTATGTCACTTATATCGCAAGTATCTGAAGCTAAATTATTGGTTTCGCATGGATTTGAAGCTAAACTTTCTACATCGCATTGATTTGTAGCTAAATCATGTGTTTCGCATGGATTTAAGCTAACTCGTTTGTTTCGTCTGCATTTGAAACTATGTCACTTATATTGCAAGTATCTGAAGCTAAATCATTGGTTTCGCATGGATTTGAAGCTAAACTTTCTACATCGCATTGATTTGTAGCTAAATCATGTGTTTAGCATGAATTTGAAGCTAACTCGTTTCTTTCGTCTGCATTTGAAACTATGTCACATATATCGCAAGTATCTGAAGCTAAATCATTGGTTTCGCATGGATTTGAAGCTGAACCTTCTACATCGCATTGATTTGCTGCTACATCATGTGTTCCTCATGGATATGTAGCTAATTAGTTTGTTTCGTCTGCACATAAAGCTATGTCACTTATATCGCAAGTATCTGAGCTAAATCATTGGTTTCGCATGAATTTGAAGCTACACCTTCTACATCGCATTGATTTGCTGTTAAATCATGTGTTTCGCATGGATTTAAGCTAACTCGTTTGTTTCGTCTGCATTTGAAACTGTATCACATATATCGCAAGTATCTGAAGCTAAATCATTGGTTTCGCATGGATTTGAAGCTGAACCTTCTACATCGCATTGATTTGCTGCTACATCATGTGTTTCTCATGGATATGTAGCTAATTAGTTTGTTTCGTCTGCACATAAAGCTATGTCACTTATATCGCAAGTATCTGAAGCTAAATCATTGGTTTCGCATGAATTTGAAGCTACACCTTCT
The DNA here is from genome assembly GCF_051020955.1 of Megalopta genalis. Taxonomy (NCBI): domain Eukaryota; kingdom Metazoa; phylum Arthropoda; class Insecta; order Hymenoptera; family Halictidae; genus Megalopta; species Megalopta genalis. Next base: position 47,316 of record NW_027477368.1, on the reverse strand, counting down.
ACATCGCATCGATTTGCTGCTAAATCATTTGTTTCGAAATGGATTTTAAGCTAACTCGTTTGTTTCGTCTGCATTTGAAACTATGTCACTTATATCGCAAGTATCTGAATCTAAATCATTGGTTTCGCATGGATTTGAAACTAAACCTTCTACATCGCATTGATTTGCTGCTATATCATGTGTTTCGCATGGATTTAAGCTAACTCGTTTGTTTCGTCTGCATTTGAAACTGTGTCACATATATCGCAAGTATCTGAAGCTAAATCATTGGTTTCACATGGATTTGAAGCTAAACTTTCTACATCGCATTGATTTGTAGCTAAATCATGTGTTTCGCATGGATTTGAAGCTAATTCGTCTGTTGGGCATGCAGTTGAATCTAAATAACGAATATCACAAGTATTTGTAGCTAAACTATTTGTTTCGCATGGATTTAAAGCTAAACCTTCTACATCGCATTGATTGCTGCTAAATCATGTGTTTCGCATGGAACTGAAGCTAACTCGTTTCTTTCGTCTTCATTTGAAACTATGTGACTTATATCGCAAGTATCTGGAGCTAAATCATTGGTTTCGCATGGATTTGAAGCTAAACCTTCTACATCGTATTGATTTGCTGCTACATCATGTGTTTCTCATGGACATGTAGCTAATTAGTTTGTTTCGTCTGCACATAAAGCTATGTCACTTATATCGCAAGTATCTGAAGCTAAATCATTGGTTTCGCAAGTATTTGAAGCTACACCTTCTACATCGCATTGATTTGCTGCTAAATCATTTGTTTCGAAATGGATTTTAAGCTAACTCGTTTGTTTCGTCTGCATTTGAAACTATGTCACTTATATCGCAAGTATCTGAAACTAAATCATTGGTTTCGCATGGATTTGAAGCTAAACCTTCTACATCGCATTGATTTGCTGCTAAATCATGTGTTTCGCATGGATTTAAGCTAACTCGTTTGTTTCGTCTGCATTTGAAACTATGTCACTTATATCGCAAGTATCTGAAGCTAAATTATTGGTTTCGCATGGATTTGAAGCTAAACTTTCTACATCGCATTGATTTGTAGCTAAATCATGTGTTTCGCATGGATTTAAGCTAACTCGTTTGTTTCGTCTGCATTTGAAACTATGTCACTTATATTGCAAGTATCTGAAGCTAAATCATTGGTTTCGCATGGATTTGAAGCTAAACTTTCTACATCGCATTGATTTGTAGCTAAATCATGTGTTTAGCATGAATTTGAAGCTAACTCGTTTCTTTCGTCTGCATTTGAAACTATGTCACATATATCGCAAGTATCTGAAGCTAAATCATTGGTTTCGCATGGATTTGAAGCTGAACCTTCTACATCGCATTGATTTGCTGCTACATCATGTGTTCCTCATGGATATGTAGCTAATTAGTTTGTTTCGTCTGCACATAAAGCTATGTCACTTATATCGCAAGTATCTGAAGCTAAATCATTGGTTTCGCATGAATTTGAAGCTACACCTTCTACATCGCATTGATTTGCTGTTAAATCATGTGTTTCGCATGGATTTAAGCTAACTCGTTTGTTTCGTCTGCATTTGAAACTGTATCACATATATCGCAAGTATCTGAAGCTAAATCATTGGTTTCGCATGGATTGAAGCTGAACCTTCTACATCGCATTGATTTGCTGCTACATCATGTGTTTCTCATGGATATGTAGCTAATTAGTTTGTTTCGTCTGCACATAAAGCTATGTCACTTATATCGCAAGTATCTGAAGCTAAATCATTGGTTTCGCATGAATTTGAAGCTACACCTTCTACATCGCATCGATTTGCTGCTAAATCATTTGTTTCGAAATGGATTTTAAGCTAACTCGTTTGTTTCGTCTGCATTTGAAACTATGTCACTTATATCGCAAGTATCTGAATCTAAATCATTGGTTTCGCATGGATTTGAAACTAAACCTTCTACATCGCTTTGATTTGCTGCTAAATCATGTGTTTCGCATGGATTTAAGCTAACTCGTTTGTTTCGTCTGCATTTGAAACTGTGTCACATATATCGCAAGTATCTGAAGCTAAATCATTGGTTTCGCATGGATTTGAAGCTGAACCTTCTACATCGCATTGATTTGTAGCTAAATCATGTGTTTCGCATGGATTTGAAGCTAATTCGTCTGTTGGGCATGCAGTTGAATCTAAATAACGAATATCACAAGTATTTGTAGCTAAACTATTTGTTTCGCATGGATTTAAAGCTAAACCTTCTACATCGCATTGATTTGCTGCTAAATCATGTGTTTCGCATGGAACTGAAGCTAAACCTTCTACATCGCATTGATTTGAAGCACAATCATGTGTTTTGCTCGGATTTGAAGCTAACTCGTTTGCTTCGCATACAGTTGTAGCTAAATTATATATATCACGAGTATTTGTAGCTAAACCAGTAATTTGGCATGGATTTGAAGCTAACTCGTTTGTTTCTTCTGCATTTGAAGCTATGTCACTTATATCGCAAGTATCCGAAGCTAATTCATTGGTTTCGCATGGATTTGAAGCTAAAACTTCTACATCGCATTGATTTGCTGCTAAATCATGTGTTTCCCTTGGATTTGAAGCTAATTCGTTTGTTACGCATGCAGTTGAATCTAAATAACGTATATCACAAGTATTTGTAGCTAAACCATTTGTTTCGTATGGATTTAAAGCTAAACCTTCTACATCGCATTGATTTGCTGCTAAATGATTGGTTTCGCATGGATTTGAAGCTAAACCATCTACATCGCATTGATTTGCTGCTAAATCATGTGTATCGCATGGATTTTGAAGGTAACTCGATTGCTTCGTCTGCATTTGAAGCTATATCACTTATATCCCAAGTGTTTGAAGATAAATCATTTGTTTCGCATGGATTTGAAACTAAACCTTCTACATAGCATTGATTTGCAGCTAAATCATTTATGTCGCATGGATTTGAAGCTAAGCCTTCTATTTCGCATGGATTTAAAGATAAATGATGTATACCACATGGATTTTGAAGCTAACTCGTTTGATTCGTCTGCATTTTAATCTATATCCCTTATATCGCAAGTATCTGAAGCTAAATCATTGGTTTCGCATGGATTTGAAGCTAAACCTTCTACATCGCATTGATTTGCTGCTACATCATGTGTTTCGCATGGATTTAAGCTAACTCGTTTGTTTCGTCTGCATTTGAAACTATGTCACTTATATCGCAAGTATCTGAAGCTAAATCATTGGTTTCGCATGGATTTGAAGCTAAACCTTCTACATCGCATTGATTTGCTGCTAAATCATGTGTTTCGCATGGATTTAAGCTAACTCGTTTGTTTCGTCTGCATTTGAAACTATGTCACTTATATCGCAAGTATCTGAAGCTAAATCATTGGTTTCGCATGGATTTGAAGCTAAACCTTCTACATCGCATTGATTTGCTGCTAAATCATGTGTTTCGCATGGATTTAAGCTAACTCGTTTGTTTCGTCTGCATTTGAAACTATGTCAGTTATATCGCAAGTATCTGAAGCTAAATCATTGGCTTCGCATGGATTTGAAGCTAAACCTTCTACATCGCATTGATTTGCTGCTAAATCATGTGTTTCGCATGAATTTAAGCTAACTCGTTTGTTTCGTCTGCATTTGAAACTATGTCACTTATATCGCAAGTATCTGGAGCTAAATCATTGGTTTCGCATGGATTTGAAGCTAAACCTTCTACATCGCATTGATTTGCTGCAAAGTCATGTGTTTTCGCATGGATTTAAGCTAACTCGTTTGTTTCGTCTGCATTTGAAACTGTGTCACATATATCGCAAGTATCTGAAGCTAAATCATTGGTTTCGCATGGATTTGAAGCTGAATCTTCTACATCGCATTGATTTGTAGCTAAATCATGTGTTTCGCATGGATTTGAAGCTAATTCGTCTGTTGCGCATGCAGTTGAATCTAAGTAACGAATATCACAAGTATTTGTAGCTAAACTATTTGTTTCGCATGGATTTAAAGCTAAACCTTCTACATCGCATTGATTTGCTGCTAAATCATGTGTTTCGCATGGAACTGAACATAAACCTTCTACATCGCATTGATTTGAAGCACAATCATGTGTTTTGCTCGGATTTGAAGCTAACTCGTTTGCTTCGCATACAGTTGTCTAAATTATATATATCACGAGTATTTGTAGCTAAACCAGTAATTTGGCATGGATTTGAAGCTAACTCGTTTGTTTCTTCTGCATTTGAAGCTGTGTCACTTATATCGCAAGTATCCGAAGCTAAATCATTGGTTTCGCATGGATTTGAAGCTAAACCTTCTACATCGCATTGATTTACTGCTATATCATGTGTTTCGCATGAATTTGAAGCTAACTCGTTTCTTTCGTCTGCATTTGAAACTATGTGACTTATATCGCAAGTATCTGGAGCTAAATCATTGGTTTCGCATGGATTTGAAGCTACACCTTCTACATCGCATTGATTGGCTGCTAAATCATTTGTTTCGAAATGGATTTTAAGCTAACTCGTTTGTTTCGTCTGCATTTGAAACTATGTCACTTATATCGCAAGTATCTGAAGCTAAATCATTGGTTTCGCATGGATTTGAAGCTAACCTTCTACATCGCATTGATTTGCTGCTAAATCATGTGTTTCGCATGGATTTAAGCTAACTCGTTTGTTTCGTCTGCATTTGAAACTATGTCACTTATATCGCAAGTATCTGAAGCTAAATCATTGGTTTCGCATGGATTTGAAGCTAAACCTTCTACATCGCATTGATTTGCTGCTAAATCATGTGTTTCGCTTGGATTTAAGCTAATTCGTTTGTTTCGTCTGCATATAAAGCTATGTCACTTATATTGCAAGTATCTGAAGCTAAATCATTGGCTTCGCGTGGATTTAAAGCTAAACCTTCTACATCGCATTGATTTGTTGCTAAATCATGTGTTTAGCATGAATTTGAAGCTAACTCGTTTCTTTCGTCTGCATTTAAAACTATGTCACTTATATCGCAAGTATCTGAAACTAAATCGTAGGTTTCGAATGGATTTGAAGCTAAACCTCCTACATCGCATTGATTTACTGCTATATCATGTGTTTCGCATGAATTTGAAGCTAACTCGTTTCTTTCGTCTGCATTTGAAACTATGTGACTTATATCGCAAGTATCTGGAGCTAAATCATTGGTTTCGCATGGATTTGAAGCTAAACCTTCTACATCGCATTGATTTGCTGTTAAATCATGTGTATCGCATGGATTTTGAAGGTAACTCGATTGCTTCGTCTGCATTTGAAGCTATATCACTTATATCCCAAGTGTTTGAAGATAAATCATTGGTTTCGCATGGATTTGAAGCTAAACCTTCTACATCGCATTGATTTGCTGCTAAATCATGTGTATCGCATGGATTTTGAAGGTAACTCGATTGCTTCGTCTGCATTTGAAGCTATATCACTTATATCCCAAGTGTTTGAAGATAAATCATTTGTTTCTCATGGATTTGAAACTAAACCTTCTGCATCGCATTGATTTGCTACTAAATCATGTGTTTCGCATGGATTTGAAGCTAATTCGTTTGTTTCGTCTGCATATAAAGCTATGTCACTTATATTGCAAGTATCTGAAGCTAAATCATTGGCTTCGCATGGATTTAAAGCTACACCTTCTACATCGCATTGATTTGTTGCTAAATCATGTGTTTAGCATGAATTTGAAGCTAACTCGTTTCTTTCGTCTGCATTTGAAACTATGTCACTTATATCGCAAGTATCTGAAACTAAATCATTGGTTTCGCATGGATTTGAAGCTAAACCTTCTACATCGCATTGATTTGCTGCTAAATCATGTGTTTCGCATGAATTTGAAGCTAACTCGTTTCTTTCGTCTGCATTTGAAACTATGTGAATTATATCGCAAGTATCTGGAGCTAAATCATTGTTTTCGCATGGATTTGAAGCTAAACCTTCTACATCGCATTGATTTGCTGCTACATCATGTGTTTCTCATGGATATGTAGCTAATTAGTTTGTTTCGTCTGCACATAAAGCTATGTCACTTATATCGCAAGTATCTGAAGCTAAATCATTGGTTTCGCATGAATTTGAAGCTACACCTTCTACATCGCATCGATTTGCTGCTAAATCATTTGTTTCGAAATGGATTTTAAGCTAACTCGTTTGTTTCGTCTGCATTTGAAACTATGTCACTTATATCGCAAGTTATTGAATCTAAATCATTGGTTTCGCATGGATTTGAATCTAAACCTTCTACATCGCATTGATTTGCTGCTAAATCATGTGTTTCGCATGGATTTAAGCTAACTCGTTTGTTTCGTCTGCATTTGAAACTGTGTCACATATATCGCAAGTATCTGAAGCTAAATCATTGGTTTCGCATGGATTTGAAGCTGAACCTTCTACATCGCATTGATTTGTAGCTAAATCATGTGTTTCGCATGGATTTGAAGCTAATTCGTCTGTTGGGCATGCAGTTGAATCTAAATAACGAATATCACAAGTATTTGTAGCTAAACTATTTGTTTCGCATGGATTTAAAGCTAAACCTTCTACATCGCATTGATTTGCTGCTAAATCATGTGTTTCGCATGGAACTGAAGCTAAACCTTCTACATCGCATTGATTTGAAGCACAATCATGTGTTTTGCTCGGATTTGAAGCTAACTCGTTTGCTTCGCATACAGTTGTAGCTAAATTATATATATCACGAGTATTTGTAGCTAAACCAGTAATTTGGCATGGATTTGAAGCTAACTCGTTTGTTTCTTCTGCATTTGAAGCTATGTCACTTATATCGCAAGTATCCGAAGCTAATTCATTGGTTTCGCATGGATTTGAAGCTAAAACTTCTACATCGCATTGATTTGCTGCTAAATCATGTGTTTCCCTTGGATTTGAAGCTAATTCGTTTGTTACGCATGCAGTTGAATCTAAATAACGTATATCACAAGTATTTGTAGCTAAACCATTTGTTTCGTATGGATTTAAAGCTAAACCTTCTACATCGCATTGATTTGCTGCTAAATGATTGGTTTCGCATGGATTTGAAGCTAAACCTTCTACATCGCATTGATTTGCTGCTAAATCATGTGTATCGCATGGATTTTGAAGGTAACTCGATTGCTTCGTCTGCATTTGAAGCTATATCACCTATATCCCAAGTGTTTGAAGATAAATCATTTGTTTCGCATGGATTTGAAACTAAACCTTCTACATAGCATTGATTTGCAGCTAAATCATTTATGTCGCATGGATTTGAAGCTAAGCCTTCTATTTCGCATGGATTTAAAGATAAATGATGTATACCACATGGATTTTGAAGATAACTCGTTTGATTCGTCTGCATTTTAATCTATATCCCTTATATCGCAAGTATCTGAAGCTAAATCATTGGTTTCGCATGGATTTGAAGCTAAACCTTCTACATCGCATTGATTTGCTGCTACATCATGTGTTTCGCATGGATTTAAGCTAACTCGTTTGTTTCGTCTGCATTTGAAACTATGTCACTTATATCGCAAGTATCTGAAGCTAAATCATTGGTTTCGCATGGATTTGAAGCTAAACCTTCTACATCGCATTGATTTGCTGCTAAATCATGTGTTTCGCATGGATTTAAGCTAACTCGTTTGTTTCGTCTGCATTTGAAACTATGTCACTTATATCGCAAGTATCTGAAGCTAAATCATTGGTTTCGCATGGATTTGAAGCTAAACCTTCTACATCGCATTGATTTGCTGCTAAATCATGTGTTTCGCATGGATTTAAGCTAACTCGTTTGTTTCGTATTCATTTGAACTATGTCAGTTATATCGCAAGTATCTGAAGCTAAATCATTGGTTTCGCATGGATTTGAAGCTAAACCTTCTACATCGCATTGATTTGCTGCTAAATCATGTGTTTCGCATGGATTTAAGCTAACTCGTTTGTTTCGTATTCATTTGAAACTATGTCAGTTATATCGCAAGTATCTGAAGCTAAATCATTGGTTTCGCATGGATTTGAAGCTAAACCTTCTACATCGCATTGATTTGCTGCTAAATCATGTGTTTCGCATGGATTTAAGCTAACTCGTTTGTTTCGTCTGCATTTGAAACTATGTCACTTATATCGCAAGTATCTGGAGCTAAATCATTGGTTTCGCATGGATTTGAAGCTAAACCTTCTACATCGCATTGATTTGCTGCAAAATCATGTGTTTCGCATGGATTTAAGCTAACTCGTTTGTTTCGTCTGCATTTGAAACTGTGTCACATATATCGCAAGTATCTGAAGCTAAATCATTGGTTTCGCATGGATTTGAAGCTGAACCTTCTACATCGCATTGATTTGTAGCTAAATCATGTGTTCGCATGGATTTGAAGCTAATTCGTCTGTTGCGCATGCAGTTGAATCTAAGTAACGAATATCACAAGTATTTGTAGCTAAACTATTTGTTTCGCATGGATTTAAAGCTAAACCTTCTACATCGCATTGATTTGCTGCTAAATCATGTGTTTCGCATGGAACTGAACATAAACCTTCTACATCGCATTGATTTGAAGCACAATCATGTGTTTTGCTCGGATTTGAAGCTAACTCGTTTGCTTCGCATACAGTTGTAGCTAAATTATATATATCACGAGTATTTGTAGCTAAACCAGTAATTTGGCATGGATTTGAAGCTAACTCGTTTGTTTCTTCTGCATTTGAAGCTGTGTCACTTATATCGCAAGTATCCGAAGCTAAATCATTGGTTTCGCATGGATTTGAAGCTAAACCTTCTACATCGCATTGATTTACTGCTATATCATGTGTTTCGCATGAATTTGAAGCTAACTCGTTTCTTTCGTCTGCATTGAAACTATGTGACTTATATCGCAAGTATCTGGAGCTAAATCATTGGTTTCGCATGGATTTGAAGCTACACCTTCTACATCGCATTGATTGGCTGCTAAATCATTTGTTTCGAAATGGATTTTAAGCTAGCTCGTTTGTTTCGTCTGCATTTGAAACTATGTCACTTATATCGCAAGTATCTGAAGCTAAATCATTGGTTTCGCATGGATTTGAAGCTAAACCTTCTACATCGCATTGATTTGCTGCTAAATCATGTGTTTCGCATGGATTTAAGCTAACTCGTTTGTTTCGTCTGCATTTGAAACTATGTCACTTATATCGCAAGTATCTGAAGCTAAATCATTGGTTTCGCATGGATTTGAAGCTAAACCTTCTACATCGCATTGATTTGCTGCTAAATCATGTGTTTCGCTTGGATTTAAGCTAATTCGTTTGTTTCGTCTGCATATAAAGCTATGTCACTTATATTGCAAGTATCTGAAGCTAAATCATTGGCTTCGCGTGGATTTAAAGCTAAACCTTCTACATCGCATTGATTTGTTGCTAAATCATGTGTTTAGCATGAATTTGAAGCTAACTCGTTTCTTTCGTCTGCATTTAAAACTATGTCACTTATATCGCAAGTATCTGAAACTAAATCGTAGGTTTCGAATGGATTTGAAGCTAAACCTCCTACATCGCATTGATTTACTGCTATATCATGTGTTTCGCATGAATTTGAAGCTAACTCGTTTCTTTCGTCTGCAATTTGAAACTATGTGACTTATATCGCAAGTATCTGGAGCTAAATCATTGGTTTCGCATGGATTTGAAGCTAAACCTTCTACATCGCATTGATTTGCTGCTACATCATGTGTTTCTCATGGATATGTAGCTAATTAGTTTGTTTCGTCTGCACATAAAGCTATGTCACTTATATCGCAAGTATCTGAAGCTAAATCATTGGTTTCGCATGGATTTGAAGCTACACCTTCTACATCGCATTGATTTGCTGCTAAATCATTTGTTTCGAAATGGATTTTAAGCTAACTCGTTTGTTTCGTCTGCATTTGAAACTATGTCACTTATATCGCAAGTATCTGAAGCTAAATCATTGGTTTCGCATGGATTTGAAGCTAAACCTTCTACATCGCATTGATTTGCTGCTAAATCATGTGTTTCGCATGGATTTAAGCTAACTCGTTTGTTTCGTCTGCATTTGAAACTATGTCACTTATATCGCAAGTATCTTAAGCTAAATCATTGGTTTCGCATGGATTTGAAGCTAAACTTTCTACATCGCATTGATTTGTAGCTAAATCATGTGTTTCGCATGGATTTAAGCTAACTCGTTTGTTTCGTCTGCATTTGAAACTATGTCACTTATATCGCAAGTATCTGAAGCTAAATCATTGGTTTCGCATGGATTTGAAGCTGAACCTTGTACATCGCATTGATTTGCTGCAAAATCATGTGTTTCGCATGGATTTAAGCTAACTCGTTTGTTTCGTCTTCATTTGAAACTGTGTCACATATATCGCAAGTATCTGAAGCTAAATCATTGGTTTCGCATGGATTTGAAGCTGAACCTTCTACATCGCATTGATTTGTAGCTAAATCATGTGTTTCGCATGGATTTGAAGCTAATTCGTCTGTTGCGCATGCAGTTGAATCTAAATAACGAATATCACAAGTATTTGTAGCTAAACTATTTGTTTCGCATGGATTTAAAGCTAAACCTTCTACATCGCATTGATTTGCTGCTAAATCATGTGTTTGGCATGGAACTGAAGCTAAACCTTCTACATCGCATTGATTTGAAGCACAATCATGTGTTTTGCTCGGATTTGAAGCTAACTCGTTTGCTTCGCATACAGTTGTAGCTAAATTATATATATCACGAGTATTTGTAGCTAAACCAGTAATTTGGCATGGATTTGAAGCTAACTCGTTTGTTTCTTCTGCATTTGAAGCTATGTCACTTATATCGCAAGTATCCGAAGCTAAATCATTGGTTTCGCATGGATTTGAAGCTAAACCTTCTACATCGCATTGATTTGCTGCTACATCATGTGTTTCTCATGGATATGTAGCTAATTAGTTTGTTTCGTCTGCACATAAAGCTATGTCACTTATATCGCAAGTATCTGAAGCTAAATCATTGGTTTCGCATGGATTTGAAGCTAAACCTTCTACATCGCATTGATTTGCTGCTAAATCATGTGTTTCGCATGGATTTAAGCTAACTCGTTTGTTTCGTCTGCATTTGAAACTATGTCACTTATATCGCAAGTATCTGGAGCTAAATCATTGGTTTCGCATGGATTTGAAGCTAAACCTTCTACATCGCTTTGATTTGCTGCAAAATCATGTGTTTCGCATGGATTTAAGCTAACTCGTTTGTTTCGTCTGCATTTGAAACTGTGTCACATATATCGCAAGTATCTGAAGCTAAATCATTGGTTTCGCATGGATTTGAAGCTGAACCTTCTACATCGCATTGATTTGTAGCTAAATCATTTGTTTCGAAATGGATTTTAAGCTAACTCGTTGTTTCGTCTGCATTTGAAACTATGTCACTTATATCGCAAGTATCTGAAGCTAAATCATTGGTTTCGCATGGATTTGAAGCTAAACCTTCTACATCGCATTGATTTGCTGCTAAATCATGTGTTTCGCATGGATTTAAGCTAACTCGTTTGTTTCGTCTGCATTTGAAACTATGTCACTTATATCGCAAGTATCTGGAGCTAAATCATTGGTTTCGCATGGATTTGAAGCTAAACCTTCTACATCGCATTGATTTGCTGCAAAATCATGTGTTTCGCATGGATTTAAGCTAACTCGTTTGTTTCGTCTGCATTTGAAACTGTGTCACATATATCGCAAGTATCTGAAGCTAAATCATTGGTTTCGCATGGATTTGAAGCTGAACCTTCCACATCGCATTGATTTGTAGCTAAATCATGTGTTTCGCATGGATTTGAAGCTAATTCGTCTGTTGCGCATGCAGTTGAATCTAAGTAACGAATATCACAAGTATTTGTAGCTAAACTATTTGTTTCGCATGGATTTAAAGCTAAACCTTCTACATCGCATTGATTTGCTGCTAAATCATGTGTTTCGCATGGAACTGAAGCTAAACCTTCTACATCGCATTGATTTGAAGCACAATCATGTGTTTTGCTCGGATTTGAAGCTAACTCGTTTGCTTCGCATACAGTTGTAGCTAAATTGTATATATCACGAGTATTTGTAGCTAAACCAGGAATTTGGCATGGATTTGAAGCTAACTCGTTTGTTTCTTCTGCATTTGAGGGCTGTGTCACTTATATCGCAAGTATCCGAAGCTAAATCATTGGTTTCGCATGGATTTGAAGCTAAACCTTCTACATCGCATTGATTTGCTGCTAAATCATGTGTATCGTATGGATTTTGAAGGTAACTCGATTGCTTCGTCTGCATTTGAAGCTATATCACTTATATCCAAGTGTTTGAAGATAAATCATTTGTTTGTCATGGATTTGAAGCTAAACCTTCTACATCGCATTGATTTGCTGCAGAATCATGTGTTTCGCATGGATTTGAAGCTAATTCGTTTGTTTCGTCTGCATATAAAGCTATGTCACTTATATTGCAAGTATCTGAAGCTAAATCATTGGTTTCGCATGGATTTGAAGCTGAACCTTCTACATCGCATTAATTTGCTGCAAAATCATGTGTTTCGCATGGATTTAAGCTAACTCGTTTGTTTCGTCTGCATTTGAAACTGTGTCACATATATCGCAAGTATCTGAAGCTAAATCATTGGTTTCGCATGGATTTGAAGCTGAACCCTCTACATCGCATTGATTTGTAGCTAAATCATGTGTTTCGCATGGATTTGAAGCTAATTCGTCTGTTGCGCATGCAGTTGAATCTAAATAACGAATATCACAAGTATTTGTATCTAAACTATTTGTTTCGCATGGATTTAAAGCTAAACCTTCTACATCGCATTGATTTGCTGCTAAATCATGTGTTTCGCATGGAACTGAAGCTAAACCTTCTACATCGCATTCATTTGAAGCACAATCATGTGTTTTGCTCGGATTTGAAGCTAACTCGTTTGCTTCGCATACAGTTGTAGCTAAATTATATATATCACGAGTATTTGTAGCTAAACCAGTAATTTGGCATGGATTTGAAGCTAACTCGTTTGTTTCTTCTGCATTTAAAGCTATGTCACTTATATCGCAAGTATCCGAAGCTAAATCATTGGTTTCGCATGGATTTGAAGCTAAACCTTCTACATCGCATTGATTTGCTGCTAAATCATGTGTTTCTCTTGGATTTGAAGCTAATTCGTTTGTTACGCATGCAGTTGAATCTAAATAACGTATATCACAAGTATTTGTAGCTAAACCACTTGTTTCGTATGGATTTAAAGCTAAACCTTCTACATCGCATTGATTTGCTGCTAAATCATTGGTTTCGCATGGATTTGAAGCTAAACCTTCTACATCGCATTGATTTGCTGCTAAATCATGTGTATCGCATGGATTTTGAAGGTAACTCGATTGCTTCGTCTGCATTTGAAGCTATATCACTTATATCCCAAGTTTTTGAAGCTAAATCATTTGTTTCGCACGGATTTTGAAGCTAAACCTTCTACATCGCATTGATTTGAAGCTAAATCATGTGTGTCGCATGGATTTAAATCTAAACCTTCAAAATCGCATTGATTTGAAGATAAAACATGTGATTCGCTTGGCTTTGAAGCTAACTCGTTTGTCTCCCCTGCAGTTGAATCTATATCACTTATATTGCAAGTATTTGAAGATAAATCATTTGTTACGCATGGATTTGATGCTAAGCCTTCTACTTTGCATTGATTTGAAGCTAAATCATTTGTTTCGCATGGATTTGGATTTAACTCGTTTGTATCCCCTGCATTTGAAGCTATATGACTTACATCGCAAGTATCTGAACATAAATCATTTGTGTCGCATTGATTTGATGCTAATCTTTCTACGTCGCATTGGTTTGAAGCTAAACCTTCTACATCGCATTGATTTGAAGCTAAATCTTCTACATCGCATTGATTTGAAGCAAAACCTTCTACATCGTCTTGATTTGAAGCTAAATCATGTGTGTCGCATGGATTTGAAGCTAGCTCGATTGTTTCCCCTTCATTTGCAACTATATCACTTATATCGCAAGTATCTGATGCTAAATCATTTGTTTCGCATGGATTGAAGCTAAACATTCTACATCGCATGGACTTGAAGCTAACTCGTTAGTTTCGCATGCAGCTGAAGCTATATCACCTATATCCCAAGTGTTTGAAGCTAAATCATTTGTTTCGCATGGATTTGAAGCTAAACATTCTACATCGCATGGACTTGAAGTTAACTCGTTCGTTTCGCATACAGCTGAAGCTATATCACCTATATCCCAAGTGTTTGAAACTAAATCATTTGTTTCGCATGGATTTGAAGCTAAACCTTCTACATCGCTTTGATTTGCAGCTAAATCATGTGTTTCGCATGGATTTGAAGTTAAACCTTCTACATCGCATTGATTTGCAGCATAAACATGTGTTTCGCTTGGATTTGAAGCTTACTCGTTTGCTTCGTCTGCATTTGTAGCTATATCACTTATATCCCAAGTGTTTGAAGCTAAATCATTTGTTTCGCATGGATTTGAAGCTAAACTTTCTACGTCGCATTGATTTGAAGCTAAACCTTCTACATCGCATTGATTTGAAGCAATACCTTCTACATCGTGTTGATTTGAAGCTAAATCATGTGTCTCGCATGGATTTGAAGATAACTCGATTGTTTCCCCTGCATTTGATACTATAAAACTTATATCGCAAGTATCTGAAGCTAAATGATATGTTTCGCATGGATTTGAAACTAGACCTTCTACACAGCATTGATTTGCAGCTAAATCATGTGTTTCGCATTGATTTAAAGGTAACTCGTTAGTTTCGCCTGAATTTGAAGCTATATCACTTATATCGCAAGTATCTGAACATAAATCATTTGTTTGGCATGGATTTGAATCTAAGCCTACTATTTCGCATGTATTTAAAGCTAAATGATGTGTATAGCATGAATTTGAAGCTAACTCGTTTGTGTCGTCTGCATTTAAGGCTATATCACTTATATCCAAGTGTTTGAAGCTAAATCATTTGTTTCGAATGGATTTGAAGCTAAACCTTCTACATCGCACTGATTTGAAGCTAAATCGTGTGTTTTGCATGGACTTGAAGCTACCTCGTTTGTTTCGTCTGCATTTGAAGCTATATCACTTATATCCCAAGTTTTTGAAGCTAAATCATTTGTTTCGCACGGATTTTGAAGCTAAACCTTCTACATCGCATTGATTTGAAGCTAAATCATGTGTGTCGCATGGATTTGAAGCTAACTCGATTGTTTCCCCTTCATTTGAAACTATATCACTTATATCGCAAGTATCTGATGCTAAATCATTTGTTTCGCATGGATTCGAAGCTAAACCTTCTAAATAGCATTGATTTGAAGCTAAATCATGTGAATCGCTTGGCATTGAAGCTAACTCGTTTGTTTCGCCTGCATTTGAAGATATATAACTTGTATCGTATGTATTTGAAGAAAAATCATTTGGTTCGCATGGATTTGAAGCTAAACCTTCTACATCGAATTGATTTGAAGCTAAATCTTCTACATCGCATTCATTTGAAGCAAAACCTTCTACATCGTCTTGATTTGAAGCTAAATCATGTGTGTCGCATGGATTTGAAGCTAGCTCGATTGTTTCCCCTTCATTTGCAACTATATCACTTATATCGCAAGTATCTGATGCTAAATCATTTGTTTCGCATGGATTTGAAGCTAAACATTCTACATCGCATGGACTTGAAGCTAACTCGTTAGTTTCGCATGCAGCTGAAGCTATATCACCTATATCCCAAGTGTTTGTAGCTAAATCATGTGTTTCGTATGGATTTGAATCTAACTGGTTTGTTTCGCATGCTGTTGAATCTAAATCATGTATATCACAAGTTTTGAAGCTAAACCATTTGTTTCGCATGAATATTAAGCTAAACATTTGTTTCGCATGGATTCGAAGATCAGACTTCTACTTCGCATTAATTTGAAGCTAAATCATGTGTTTCGCATGCAGTTGAAGCTAACTCGTTTGTTTCGCATGCTGTTGAGGCTAAATCATGTATAAATCAAGTATTTGAATCTGAACCATTTGTTTCGCATGGATTCGAAGTTCAGCCTTCTACTTCGCATTAATTTGAAGCTAAATCATGTGTTTCGCATGGATTTGAATCTAACTCGTTTGTTTCGCATGCAGTTGAAGCTAAATCATGTATGAAACAAGTATTTTAAGCTGAACCATTTGTTTCGCATGGATTCGAAGTTCAGCCTTCTACTTCGCATTGATTTGCAGCTAAATCATATGTTTCGCATGCAGTTGAAGCTATCTCGTTTGTTTCGCATGCTGTTGAAGCTAAATCATGTATATCACAAGTATTTGAAGCTAAACGATTTGTTTCGCATGAATTTGAGGATAAGCCTTCTACTTCGCATTGAATTGAAACTAAATCATTTGTTTCGCTGGGATTTGAAGCTAATTCCTTTGTTTCGCATGCAGTTGAAGCTAAATCATTTATATCTCAAGTATTTGAAGCTAAACGATTTGTTTCGCATGAATTTGAAGATAAGCCTTCTACTTCGCATTGATTTGAAGCTAAATAATTTGTTTCGCTTGGATTTGGTGCTAAGCCTTCTACTTCGCATTGATTAGAAGCTAAATCATGTGTTTCGCCTGGATATGAAGCTAACTCGTTTGTTTCGCATGCTGTTGAATCTAAATCATGTATATTATAAGTATTTGAATCTAAACCGTCTGTTTCGTGTGGATTCGAAGATCAGCCTTCTACTTCGCATTGATTTGAAGCTAAATAATTTGTTTCGCTTGGATTTGGAGCTATCTCGTTTGTTTCGCATGCTGTTGAAGCTAAATCATGTATATCACAAGTATTTGAAGCTAAACGATTTGTTTCGCATGAATTTGAAGATAAGCCTTCTACTTCGCATTGAATGAAACTAAATCATTTGTTTCGCTGGGATTTGAAGCTAATTTCTTTGTTTCGCATGCAGTTGAAGCTAAATCATTTATATCTCAAGTATTTGAAGCTAAACGATTTGTTTCGCATGAATTTGAAGATAAGCCTTCTACTTCGCATTGATTTGAAGCTAAATAATTTGTTTCGCATGAATATCAAGCTAAACCATTTGTTTCGCTTGAATATTAAGCTACACCATTCGTTTCGCATGGATTTGAAGCTAAGGATTCTACTTCCAATTGATTTGAAGCTAACCATATGTTTCTCATGCATTTGTAGCTAAGTCTTCTACTTCGCATTGATTTGAATCTAAATCATGTGTTTCGCATGGATTTGAAGCTAACTCGTTTGTTTTGCATGCAGTTGAAGTTAAATCATGTATATCACAAGTATTTGAAGCTAACCATTTGTTTCGCATGGATTTGAAGCTAAGCCTTCTACTTCGCTTTGAATTGAAGCTAAATCATGTGTTTCGCTTGGATTTGAAGCTAACTCGTTTGTTTCGCATGCAGTTGAAGCTATGTCACTTATATCGCAAGTATCTGAAGTTAAATCATTGGTTTCGCATGGATTTCAATCTAAACCTTCTACATCGCATTGATTTGCTTCTACATCATGTGTTTCGCATGGATTTGAAGCTTTCTCGTTTGTTGCGCATGCAGTTGAATCTAAATAGCGTATATCACAAGTATTTGTAGCTAAACAATTTGTTTCGCATGGATTTAAAGCTAAAGCTTCTACAGCGCGTTGATTTGAAACAAAATCACGTGTTTCGCTTTGATTTGAAGCTAACTCTTTTGTTTCGCATATATTTGAAACTAACTCGTTTGTTTCGGGTGCATTTGAAGCTATATAATGTGTTTCGCATGGTTTTGAAGCTAAACCTTCTACGTCATATTGATTTGCAGCAAAATCATGTGTATCGCATGGATTTGAAGCTAACTCGTTTGTTTCGCCTGCATTTGATGCTATATCACTTATATCGCAAGTATCTGAAGCTATATCATTTGTATCGCTTGGATTTGAAGCTAAGACATCTAGTCCGCAATGATTTGAAGCTAAATCATGAGTTTCACATAGATTAGATGCTAACTCGTTTGTTTCGCCTGCATGTGAAGCTATATCACTTATATCGCAAGTATCTGATGCCAATTCATTTGTTTCGCATGGATTTAAAGCTAAACCTTCTACATAGCATTGATTCGAAGCTAAATCACGTGTTTCGCTTGGTTTTGAAGCTAACTCGTTTGTTTCGCATGCAGTTGATGCTGAATCTTGTTTATCACAAGTATCAGAAGCTAAACCATTTGCTTCTCATGAATTTCAAGCTAAATCATTTGTGTCGCATGAATTTGAAGCTAAGCCTCCTACTTCGCATTGATTTGGATCTAAATCATGCGTTTCGCATGGATATGACGCTAACACGTTTCTTACGCATGCAGTTGAAGCTGAATCTTGTTTATCACAAGTATCAGAAGCTAAACCATTTGCTCCTCATGAATTTCAATCTAAACCATGTGTTTCGCATGAATTTGAAGCTAATTCATGTGTTTCGCATGGATTTGAAGCTACCGCGTCTGTTTCGCCTTCATTTGAAGCTATACCATTTATATCGCAAGTATTTGAAGCTAAATCATTTGTGTCGAATGGATTTGAAGCTAAGCCTTCTACTTCGCAATTATTTGAAGCTAAATCATGTATTCCGTATGGGTTTGAAACGAACTCACTTGTTTCTCCTGCATTTGAAGCTAGATCACTTATATCGCATGTAACTGATGCTAATTCAATTGTGTCGCATGGATTTGAAGCAAAACCTTCTACATCTCATTGATTTGAAGCTAAATCATGTGTTTCGCTTGTATATGAAGCTAACTCGTTTGTTTCATCTGCATTTGTAGCTATATCACTTATATCGCAAGTATCTGATGCTAAATCATTTGTTTCGCATGGATTTGAAGCTAAACCTTCTACATCGCATTGATTTGAAGCTAAACCTTCTACGTCTCATTTATTTGCAGCAAAATCATGTGTATCGCATGGATTTGAATCTAACTCGTTTGTATCGCCTGCATTTGATGCTATATCACTTATGTCGAAAGTATCTGAAGCTATATCATTTGTATCGCAAGTATCTGATGCTAATTCATTTGTTTCGCATGGATTTAAAGCTAAACCTTCTACATCGCATTTATTTGAAGATAAATCGTGTGTTTCGCATGGAGTTGAATCTAACTAACATACATGATAAGTATTTGTTGCTAAACCCTTTGTTTCACATGGATTTGAAGCTAAACCTTCTACGTCACATTGATATGCAGCAAAATCATGTGTATCGCATGGATTTGCTGCTGAATCATTTGTTTCGCATGGAATTGAAGCTAACTGGTTTGTTTCGTCTGCATTTGAAGCTATGCCACTTATATCCCAAGTGTTTGAAGCTAAATCATTGGTTTCGCATGGATTTGAAGCTAAACCTTCTACATCGCATTGATTTGAAGCTAAATCATGTGTTTCGCATGAATTTGAAGCTAACTCGATTGCTTCGACTGCATTTGAAGCTATATCACTTATATCCCAAGTGTTTGAAGCTAAATCATTTGTTTCGCATGGATTTGAAGCTAAACCTTCTACATCACATTGATTTTAAGCTAAATCATGAGTTTCGCTTGAATTTGAAGCTAAACCTTCTACATCGCATTGATTTGAAGCTAAATCATGTGTTTCGCATGGATTTGAAGCTAATTCATTTGTTGCGCATGCAGTTGAATCTAAATAACGTATACCTCGAGTATTTGTAGCTAAACCATTTGTTTCGCATGGATTTGAATCTAAACCTTCTACATCGCATTGATATGAAGCTAAATCATGTGTATCGCATGGATTTGAAGCTAACTCGTTTGTTTGGCCTGCATTTGATGCTATATCCCTTTATCGCAAGTATCTGAAGCTATATCATTTGTATCGCAAGTATCTGAAGCTAAATCATTTGTTTCGCATGGATTTGAAGCTAAACCTTCTACATCGCATTTATTTGCAGCTAAATCATGTGTTTCGCATGTATTTGAAGCTAACTCGATTGTTTCCCCTGCATTTGAAACTATATCACTTATATCGCAAGTATCTGATGCTAAATCATTTGTTTCGCATGGATTTGAAGCTAAACCTTCTACATCGCATTTATTTGAAGCTAAATCATGTGTTTCGCATGTATTTGAAGCTAACTCGATTGTTTCCCCTGTATTTGAAACTATATCACTTATATCGCAAGAATCTGATGCTAAATCATTTGTTTCGAATGGATTTGAAGCTAAACCTTCTACATCGCACTGATTTGAAGCTAAATCGTGTGTTTTGCATGGATTTGAAGCTACCTCGTTTGTTTCGTCTGCATTTGAAGCTATATCACTTATATCCCAAGTTTTTGAAGCTAAATCATTTGTTTCGCACGGATTTTGAAGCTAAACCTTCTACATCGCATTGATTTGAAGCTAAATCATGTGTGTCGCATGGATTTAAATCTAAACCTTCAAAATCGCATTGATTTGAAGATAAATCATGTGATTCGCTTGGCTTTGAAGCTAACTCGTTTGTCTCCCCTGCAGTTGAATCTATATCACTTATATTGCAAGTATTGAAGATAAATCATTTGTTACGCATGGATTTGATGCTAAGCCTTCTACATCGCATTGATTTGCTGCTAAATCATGTGTTTCACATGGATTTAAGCTAACTCGTTTGTTTCGTCTGCATTTGAAACTATGTCACTTATATCGCAAGTATCTGAACATAAATCATTTGTGTCGCATTGATTTGATGCTAATCTTTCTACGTCGCATTGATTTGAAGCTAAACCTTCTACATCGCATTGATTTGAAGCTAAATCTTCTACATCGCATTGATTTGAAGCAAAACCTTCTACATCGTCTTGATTTGAAGCTAAATCATGTGTGTCGCATGGATTTGAAGCTAGCTCGATTGTTTCCCCTTCATTTGCAACTATATCACTTATATCGCAAGTATCTGATGCTAAATCATTTGTTTCGCATGGATTGAAGCTAAACATTCTACATCGCATGGACTTGAAGCTAACTCGTTAGTTTCGCATGCAGCTGAAATATCACCTATATCCCAAGTGTTTGAAGCTAAATCATTTGTTTCGCATGGATTTGAAGCTAAACATTCTACATCGCATGGACTTGAAGTTAACTCGTTCGTTTCGCATACAGCTGAAGCTATATCACCTATATCCCAAGTGTTTGAAACTAAATCATTTGTTTCGCATGGATTTGAAGCTAAACCTTCTACATCGCTTTGATTTGCAGCTAAATCATGTGTTTCGCATGGATTTGAAGTTAAACCTTCTACATAGCATTGATTTGCAGCATAAACATGTGTTTCGCTTGGATTTGAAGCTTACTCGTTTGCTTCGTCTGCATTTGTAGCTATATCACTTATATCCCAAGTGTTTGAAGCTAAATCATTTGTTTCGCATGGATTTGAAGCTAAACTTTCTATGTCGCATTGATTTGAAGCTAAACCTTCTACATCGCATTGATTTGAAGCAAAACCTTCAACATCGTGTTGATTTGAAGCTAAATCATGTGTCTCGCATTGGTTTGAAGATAACTCGATTGTTTCCCCTGCATTTGATACTATAAAACTTATATCGCAAGTATCTGAAGCTAAATCATATGTTTCGCATGGATTTGAAACTAGACCTTCTACACAGCATTGATTTGCAGCTAAATCATGTGTTTCGCATTGATTTAAAGGTAACTCGTTAGTTTCGCCTGAATTTGAAGCTATATCACTTATATCGCAAGTATCTGAACATAAATCATTTGTTTGGCATGGATTTGAATCTAAGCCTACTATTTCGCATGTATTTAAAGCTAAATGATGTGTATAGCATGAATTTGAAGCTAACTCGTTTGTGTCGTCTGCATTTAAGGCTATATCACTTATATCCCAAGTGTTTGAAGCTAAATCATTTGTTTCGAATGGATTTGAAGCTAAACCTTCTACATCGCACTGATTTGAAGCCAAATCGTGTGTTTTGCATGGATTTGAAGCTAACTCGATTGTTTCCCCTTCATTTGAAACTATATCACTTATATCGCAAGTATCTGATGCTAAATCATTTGTTTCGCATGGATTCGAAGCTAAACCTTCTAAATAGCATTGATTTGAAGCTAAATCATGTGAATCGCTTGGCATTGAAGCTAACTCGTTTGTTTCGCCGGCATTTGAAGATATATAACTTGTATCGTATGTATTTGAAGAAAAATCATTTGGTTCGCATGGATTTGAACCTAAACCTTCTACATCGAATTGATTTGAAGCTAAATCTTCTACATCGCATTGATTTGAAGCAAAACCTTCTACATCGTCTTGATTTGAAGCTAAATCATGTGTGTCGCATGGATTTGAAGCTAGCTCGATTGTTTCCCCTTCATTTGCAACTATATCACTTATATCGCAAGTATCTGATGCTAAATCATTTGTTTCGCATGGATTTGAAGCTAAACATTCTACATCGCATTGATTTGAATCTAAATCATGTGTTTCGCATGGATTTGAAGCTAACTCGTTTGTATTGCATGCAGTTGAAGTTAAATCATGTATATCACAAGTATTTGAAGCTAACCATTTGTTTCGCATGGATTTGAAGCTAAGCCTTCTACTTCGCTTTGAATTGAAGCTAAATCATGTGTTTCGCTTGGATTTGAAGCTAACTCGTTTGTTTCGCATGCAGTTGAAGCTATGTCACTTATATCGCAAGTATCTGAAGTTAAATCATTGGTTTCGCATGGATTTCAATCTAAACCTTCTACATCGCATTGATTTGCTTCTACATCATGTGTTTCGCATGGATTTGAAGCTTTCTCGTTTGTTGCGCATGCAGTTGAATCTAAATAGCGTATATCACAAGTATTTGTAGCTAAACAATTTGTTTCGCATGGATTTAAAGCTAAAGCTTCTACAGCGCATTGATTTGAAACAAAATCACGTGTTTCGCTTTGATTTGAAGCTAACTCTTTTGTTTCGCATATATTTGAAACTAACTCGTTTGTTTCGGGTGCATTTGAAGCTATATAATGTGTTTCGCATGGTTTTGAAGCTAAACCTTCTACGTCATATTGATTTGCAGCAAAATCATGTGTATCGCATGGATTTGAAGCTAACTCGTTTGTTTCGCCTGCATTTGATGCTATATCACTTATATCGCAAGTATCTGAAGCTATATCATTTGTATCGCTTGGATTTGAAGCTAAGACATCTAGTCCGCAATGATTTGAAGCTAAATCATGAGTTTCACATAGATTAGATGCTAACTCGTTTGTTTCGCCTGCATGTGAAGCTATATCACTTATATCGCAAGTATCTGATGCCAAATCATTTGTTTCGCATGGATTTAAAGCTAAACCTTCTACATAGCATTGATTCGAAGCTAAATCACGTGTTTCGCTTGGTTTTGAAGCTAACTCGTTTGTTTCGCATGCAGTTGATGCTGAATCTTGTTTATCACAAGTATCAGAAGCTAAACCATTTGCTTCTCATGAATTTCAAGCTAAATCATTTGTGTCGCATGAATTTGAAGCTAAGCCTCCTACTTCGCATTGATTTGGATCTAAATCATGCGTTTCGCATGGATATGACGCTAACACGTTTCTTACGCATGCAGTTGAAGCTGAATCTTGTTTATCACAAGTATCAGAAGCTAAACCATTTGCTTCTCATGAATTTCAAGCTAAATCATTTGTGTCGCATGGATTTGATGCTAAGCCTTCTACTTCGCATTGATTTGAAGCTAAATCATTTGTTTCGCATGGATTTGGATTTAACTCGTTTGTATCCCCTGCATTTGAAGCTATATGACTTACATCGCAAGTATCTGAACATAAATCATTTGTGTCGCATTGATTTGATGCTAATCTTTCTACGTCGCATTGATTTGAAGCCAAACCTTCTACATCGCATTGATTTGAAGCTAAATCTTCTACATCGCATTGATTTGAAGCAAAACCTTCTACATCGTCTTGATTTGAAGCTAAATCATGTGTGTCGCATGGATTTGACGCTAGCTCGATTGTTTCCCCTTCATTTGCAACTATATCACTTATATCGCAAGTATCTGATGCTAAATCATTTGTTTCGCATGGATTTGAAGCTAAACATTCTACATCGCATGGACTTGAAGCTAACTCGTTAGTTTCGCATGCAGCTGAAGCTATAGCACCTATATCCCAAGTGTTTGAAGCTAAATCATTTGTTTCGCATGGATTTGAAGCTAAACATTCTACATCGCATGGACTTGAAGTTAACTCGTTCGTTTCGCATACAGCTGAAGCTATATCACCTATATCCCAAGTGTTTGAAACTAAATCATTTGTTTCGCATGGATTTGAAGCTAAACATTCTACATCGCATGGACTTGAAGTTAACTCGTTCGTTTCGCATACAGCTGAAGCTATATCACCTATATCCCAAGTGTTTGAAACTAAATCATTTGTTTCGCATGGATTTGAAGCTAAACCTTCTACATCGCTTTGATTTGCAGCTAAATCATGTGTTTCGCATGGATTTGAAGTTAAACCTTCTACATAGCATTGATTTGCAGCATAAACATGTGTTTCGCTTGGATTTGAAGCTTACTCGTTTGCTTCGTCTGCATTTGTAGCTATATCACTTATATCCCAAGTGTTTGAAGCTAAATCATTTGTTTCGCATGGATTTGAAGCTAAACTTTCTATGTCGCATTGATTTGAAGCTAAACCTTCTACATCGCATTGATTTGAAGCAAAACCTTCAACATCGTGTTGATTTGAAGCTAAATCATGTGTCTCGCATTGGTTTGAAGATAACTCGATTGTTTCCCCTGCATTTGATACTATAAAACTTATATCGCAAGTATCTGAAGCTAAATCATATGTTTCGCATGGATTTGAAACTAGACCTTCTACACAGCATTGATTTGCAGCTAAATCATGTGTTTCGCATTGATTTAAAGGTAACTCGTTAGTTTCGCCTGAATTTGAAGCTATATCACTTATATCGCAAGTATCTGAACATAAATCATTTGTTTGGCATGGATTTGAATCTAAGCCTACTATTTCGCATGTATTTAAAGCTAAATGATGTGTATAGCATGAATTTGAAGCTAACTCGTTTGTGTCGTCTGCATTTAAGGCTATATCACTTATATCCCAAGTGTTTGAAGCTAAATCATTTGTTTCGAATGGATTTGAAGCTAAACCTTCTACATCGCACTGATTTGAAGCCAAATCGTGTGTTTTGCATGGATTTGAAGCTAACTCGATTGTTTCCCCTTCATTTGAAACTATATCACTTATATCGCAAGTATCTGATGCTAAATCATTTGTTTCGCATGGATTCGAAGCTAAACCTTCTAAATAGCATTGATTTGAAGCTAAATCATGTGAATCGCTTGGCATTGAAGCTAACTCGTTTGTTTCGCCGGCATTTGAAGATATATAACTTGTATCGTATGTATTTGAAGAAAAATCATTTGGTTCGCATGGATTTGAACCTAAACCTTCTACATCGAATTGATTTGAAGCTAAATCTTCTACATCGCATTGATTTGAAGCAAAACCTTCTACATCGTCTTGATTTGAAGCTAAATCATGTGTGTCGCATGGATTTGAAGCTAGCTCGATTGTTTCCCCTTCATTTGCAACTATATCACTTATATCGCAAGTATCTGATGCTAAATCATTTGTTTCGCATGGATTTGAAGCTAAACATTCTACATCGCATTGATTTGAATCTAAATCATGTGTTTCGCATGGATTTGAAGCTAACTCGTTTGTATTGCATGCAGTTGAAGTTAAATCATGTATATCACAAGTATTTGAAGCTAACCATTTGTTTCGCATGGATTTGAAGCTAAGCCTTCTACTTCGCTTTGAATTGAAGCTAAATCATGTGTTTCGCTTGGATTTGAAGCTAACTCGTTTGTTTCGCATGCAGTTGAAGCTATGTCACTTATATCGCAAGTATCTGAAGTTAAATCATTGGTTTCGCATGGATTTCAATCTAAACCTTCTACATCGCATTGATTTGCTTCTACATCATGTGTTTCGCATGGATTTGAAGCTTTCTCGTTTGTTGCGCATGCAGTTGAATCTAAATAGCGTATATCACAAGTATTTGTAGCTAAACAATTTGTTTCGCATGGATTTAAAGCTAAAGCTTCTACAGCGCATTGATTTGAAACAAAATCACGTGTTTCGCTTTGATTTGAAGCTAACTCTTTTGTTTCGCATATATTTGAAACTAACTCGTTTGTTTCGGGTGCATTTGAAGCTATATAATGTGTTTCGCATGGTTTTGAAGCTAAACCTTCTACGTCATATTGATTTGCAGCAAAATCATGTGTATCGCATGGATTTGAAGCTAACTCGTTTGTTTCGCCTGCATTTGATGCTATATCACTTATATCGCAAGTATCTGAAGCTATATCATTTGTATCGCTTGGATTTGAAGCTAAGACATCTAGTCCGCAATGATTTGAAGCTAAATCATGAGTTTCACATAGATTAGATGCTAACTCGTTTGTTTCGCCTGCATGTGAAGCTATATCACTTATATCGCAAGTATCTGATGCCAAATCATTTGTTTCGCATGGATTTAAAGCTAAACCTTCTACATAGCATTGATTCGAAGCTAAATCACGTGTTTCGCTTGGTTTTGAAGCTAACTCGTTTGTTTCGCATGCAGTTGATGCTGAATCTTGTTTATCACAAGTATCAGAAGCTAAACCATTTGCTTCTCATGAATTTCAAGCTAAATCATTTGTGTCGCATGAATTTGAAGCTAAGCCTCCTACTTCGCATTGATTTGGATCTAAATCATGCGTTTCGCATGGATATGACGCTAACACGTTTCTTACGCATGCAGTTGAAGCTGAATCTTGTTTATCACAAGTATCAGAAGCTAAACCATTTGCTTCTCATGAATTTCAAGCTAAATCATTTGTGTCGCATGGATTTGATGCTAAGCCTTCTACTTCGCATTGATTTGAAGCTAAATCATTTGTTTCGCATGGATTTGGATTTAACTCGTTTGTATCCCCTGCATTTGAAGCTATATGACTTACATCGCAAGTATCTGAACATAAATCATTTGTGTCGCATTGATTTGATGCTAATCTTTCTACGTCGCATTGATTTGAAGCCAAACCTTCTACATCGCATTGATTTGAAGCTAAATCTTCTACATCGCATTGATTTGAAGCAAAACCTTCTACATCGTCTTGATTTGAAGCTAAATCATGTGTGTCGCATGGATTTGACGCTAGCTCGATTGTTTCCCCTTCATTTGCAACTATATCACTTATATCGCAAGTATCTGATGCTAAATCATTTGTTTCGCATGGATTTGAAGCTAAACATTCTACATCGCATGGACTTGAAGCTAACTCGTTAGTTTCGCATGCAGCTGAAGCTATAGCACCTATATCCCAAGTGTTTGAAGCTAAATCATTTGTTTCGCATGGATTTGAAGCTAAACATTCTACATCGCATGGACTTGAAGTTAACTCGTTCGTTTCGCATACAGCTGAAGCTATATCACCTATATCCCAAGTGTTTGAAACTAAATCATTTGTTTCGCATGGATTTGAAGCTAAACCTTCTACATCGCTTTGATTTGCAGCTAAATCATGTGTTTCGCATGGATTTGAAGTTAAACCTTCTACATCGCATTGATTTGCAGCATAAACATGTGTTTCGCTTGGATTTGAAGCTTACTCGTTTGCTTCGTCTGCATTTGTAGCTATATCACTTATATCCCAAGTGTTTGAAGCTAAATCATTTGTTTCGCATGGATTTGAAGCTAAACTTTCTACGTCGCATTGATTTGAAGCTAAACCTTCTACATCGCATTGATTTGAAGCAAAACCTTCTACATCGTGTTGATTTGAAGCTAAATCATGTGTCTCGCATGGATTTGAAGATAACTCGATTGTTTCCCCTGCATTTGATACTATAAAACTTATATCGCAAGTATCTGAAGCTAAATGATATGTTTCGCATGGATTTGAAACTAGACCTTCTACACAGCATTGATTTGCAGCTAAATCATGTGTTTCGCATTGATTTAAAGGTAACTCGTTAGTTTCGCCTGAATTTGAAGCTATATCACTTATATCGCAAGTATCTGAACATAAATCATTTGTTTGGCATGGATTTGAATCTAAGCCTACTATTTCGCATGTATTTAAAGCTAAATGATGTGTATAGCATGAATTTGAAGCTAACTCGTTTGTGTCGTCTGCATTTAAGGCTATATCACTTATATCCCAAGTGTTTGAAGCTAAATCATTTGTTTCGAATGGATTTGAAGCTAAACCTTCTACATCGCACTGATTTGAAGCTAAATCGTGTGTTTTGCATGGACTTGAAGCTACCTCGTTTGTTTCGTCTGCATTTGAAGCTATATCACTTATATCCCAAGTTTTTGAAGCTAAATCATTTGTTTCGCACGGATTTTGAAGCTAAACCTTCTACATCGCATTGATTTGAAGCTAAATCATGTGTGTCGCATGGATTTGAAGCTAACTCGATTGTTTCCCCTTCATTTGAAACTATATCACTTATATCGCAAGTATCTGATGCTAAATCATTTGTTTCGCATGGATTCGAAGCTAAACCTTCTAAATAGCATTGATTTGAAGCTAAATCATGTGAATCGCTTGGCATTGAAGCTAACTCGTTTGTTTCGCCTGCATTTGAAGATATATAACTTGTATCGTATGTATTTGAAGAAAAATCATTTGGTTCGCATGGATTTGAAGCTAAACCTTCTACATCGAATTGATTTGCAGCTAAATCATGACTTTCGCCTGGATTTAAATCTAAACCTTCTAAACCGAATTGATTTGAAGCTAAATCATGTGTGTCGCATGGACTTGAAGCTATCTCGTTTGTTTCGTCTGCATTTGAAGCTATATCAATTATATCGCAAGTATCTGATGCTAAATCATTTGTTTCGCATGGATTTGAAGCTAAACCTTCTACATCGCATTGATTTGAAGCTAAACCTTCTACATCGCATTGATTTGAAGCAAAACCTTCTACATCGCATTGATTTGAAGCTAAATCATGTGTGTCGCATGGATTTGAATCTATCTCGTTTGTTTCGTCTCCATTTGAAGCTATATCACTTATATCGCAAGTATCTGAATCTAAATCACTTGTTTCGCATGGATTTGAAGCTAAACCTTCTACATCGCATTGATTTGCAGTTCAATCATGTGTTTCGCATGGATTTGAAGCTAACTCATCTGTTTCGTCTGCATTTGAAGCTTTTTCACTTATATCCCAAGTGATTGAAGCTACGTGATGTGTTTGGCATCGATTTGTAGCTAAACATTCTACATCGCATTGATTTGCATTTCAATCATGTGTTTCGCATGGATTTGAAGCTATCTAGTTTGTTTACCCTGCATTTGAAGCTATATCACTTGTATCGTATGTATTTGAAGAAAAATCATTTGGTTCGCATGGATTTGAAGCTAAACCTTCTACATCGCATTGATTTGAAGCTAAATCATGTGTATCGCATGGATTTTGAAGCTAACTCGGTTGTTTCGTCTGCATTTGAAGCTATATCACTTATATCACAAGTATCTGAACCTAAATCATATGTTTCGCATGGATTTGAAACTAAACCTTCTACATAGCATTGATTTGCAGCTAAATCATGTGTTTCGCATTGATTTAAAGGTAACTCGTTAGTTTCGCCTGAATTTGAAGCTATATCACTTATATCTCATTTATCTGAACATAAAGCATTTGTTTCGCATGGATTTGAAGCTAAGCCTTCTATTTCGAATGTACTTAAAGCTAAATGATGTGTATCGCATGGATTTTGAAACTAACTCGATTGATTCGCCTGCATTTGAAGCTATATCACTTACATCGCAGGTATCTGAAGCTAAATCATTTGTTTAGCATGGATTTGAAGCTAAGGCTTATACATCGCATCTATTTGAAGCTAAATGATGTGTATCGCATGGATTTTGAAGCTAACTCGTTTGATTCGTCTGCATTTGAAGCTATATCACTTATATCCCAAGTTTTTGAAGCTAAATCATTTGTTTCGCATGGATTTTGAAGCTAAACCTTCTACATCGCATTGATTTGCAGCTAAATCATGTACTTCGCATGGATTTCAAGGTAAATCATTTGTCTCGCACGAATATGAAGCTAAAAGATGTGCTTCGCTTGAATTTTAAGCTATATCATGTGTTTCGCATGGAATTGAAGGTAACTTGTTTCGCCTGCATTTGAAGCTATATCACTTGAATCGCAAGTATTTGAAAAGAAATCATTTGTTTCGAATGGATTTGAAGATAACTCGTTTGCTTCGCCTGCAGTTGAATCTATATCACTTATATTGCAATTATTTGAAGCTAAATCATTTGTTCCGCATGGATTTGAAGCTAAGCCATCTACTTTGCATTGATTTGAAGCTAAATCATGTGTTTCGCTTGGATATGAAGCTAACTCGTTTGTTTCGTCTGCATTTGAAGCTATATCGCTTATATCGCTTGTATCTGATTCTGAATCATTTGTTTCGCATGGATTTGAAGCTAACCCTTCTACATCGCATTGATTTGCAGCTAAATCATGTGTTTCGCATGGTTTTGAAGTTAAAGCTTCTACATCGCATTGATTGGCAACTAAAACTTGTGCTTCGCATGGTCTTGAAGCTAAATCGTTTGTTTCCCTTTCATTTGAAGCTATATCACTGATATCGCCAGTATCTCATGCTAAATCATTTGTGTCGCATGGATTTGAAGCTAACACGTTTGTTTCGTCTGCATGTGAAGCTATATCACTTATATCCCGAGTGTTTGAAGCTACATCAGTTGTTTCGCATGGATCCGAAGCTAAACCTTCTACATCGCATTGATTTGCAGTTCAATCATGTGTTTCGCATGGATTTGAAGCTAACTCATCTGTTTCATCTGCATTTAAAGCTTTTTCACTTATATCCCAAGTGATTGAAGCTACGTGATGTGTTTGGCATGGATTTGTAGCTAAACATTCTACATCGCATTGATTTGCATTTCAATCATGTGTTCCGCATGGATTTGAAGCTATCTCGTTTCTTTCGTCTCCATTGGAAGCTATATCACTTATATCGCAAGTATCTGAATCTAAATCATTTGTTTCGCACGGAATTGAAGCTAAACCTTCTACACCGCATTGATTTGCAGCTAAATCATGTGTTGTGCACGGATTTGTAGCTAATTCGTTTGTTTCTCCTGTATTTGAAACTATAACACTTATATCGCAAGTATCTGATGCTAAATCATTTGTTTCGCATGGAATTGAAGCTAAACCTTCTACATCGCATTGATTTGCTGGTAAATCATGTGTATCGCATGGATTTTGAAGGTACCTCGATTGCTTCGTCTACATTTGAAGCTATATCGCATATATCCCATGTGTTTGAAGCTAAATCATGTGTTTCGCATGGATTTGAAGCTAAAACATCTAGATCGCATTGATTTGAAGCTACATCATGAGTTTCGCATGGAATAGAAGCTAGATCTTCTACATCGCATTGATTTCCAGCTGAGCCATGTGTTACGCATGGATTTGAAGCTAACTCGTTTGTTTCGCATGCAGTTGATGCTAAATCATATATCGCAAGTATCTGAAGCTAAACCATTTGTTTCGCATGAACTTGAATCTAAACCATGTGTTTCGCATGAATTTGGACCCAAATCTTGTTTTTTCTACTTCGCATTGATTTGAAGCTAAATCATGAGTTTCGCATGGATTTGAATCTAACTCGTTTGTTTCGCCTGCATTTGAAGCTACACCACTTATATCACAAGTATCTGATGCTACATCATGTGTTTCGCATGGATTTGAAGCTAATTCGTTTGTTTCGTCTGCATATAAAGCTATGTCACTTATATCGCAAGTATCTGAAGCTAAATCATTGGTTTTGCATGGATTTGAAGCTACACCTTCTACATCCCATTGATTTGCTGCTAAATCATGTGTTTCGCATATATTTAACTTAACTCGTTTGTTTCGACTGCATTTCAAACTATGTCACTTATATCGCAAGTATCAGGAGCTAAATCATTGGTTTCGCATGGATTTGAAGCTAAACCTTCTACATCGCATTGATTTGCTGCTAAATCATGTGTTTCGCATGGATTTGAAGCTAATTCGTTTGTTTCGTCTGCCTATAAAGCTATGTCACTTATATTGCAAGTATCTGAAGCAAAATCATTGGCTTCGCATGGATTTGAAGCCTAACCTTCTACATCGCATTGATTTGCTGCTAAATCATGTGTATCGCATGGATTTTGAAGGTAACCCGATTGCTTCGTCTGCATTTTAAGCTATATCACTTATATCCCAAATGTTTGAAGCTAAATCATTTGTTTCGCATGGATTTGAAGCTAAACCTTCTACATCGCATTGATTTGCTGCTAAATCATAGGTTTCGCATGGATTTGAAGCTAAACCTTCTACATCGCATTGATTTGCTGCTAAATCATGTGTTTCGCATGGATTTGAAGCTAATTCGTTTGTTTCGTCTGCATATAAAGCTATGTCACTTATATTGCAAGTATCTGAAGGTAAATCATTGGCTTCGCATGGATTTGAAGCCTAACCTTCTACATCGCATTGATTTGCTGCTAAAACATGTGTTTCGCATGGATTTAAGCTAACTCGTTTGTTTCGTCTGCATTTGAAACTATGTCACTTATATCGCAAGTATCTTAAGTTAAATCATTGGTTTCGCATGGTTTTGAAGCTAAACCTTCTACATCGCATTGATTTGCTGCTAAATCATATGTTTCGCTTGGATTTAAGCTAACTCGTTTGTTTCGTCTGCATTTGAAACTATGTCACTTATATCGCAAGTATCTGAAGCTAAATCATTGGTTTCGCATGGATTTGAAGCTAAACTTTCTACATCGCATTGATTTGTAGCTAAATCATGTGTTTCGCATGGATTTAAGCTAACTCGTTTGTTTCGTCTGCATTTGAAACTATGTCACTTATACTGCAAGTATCTGAAGCTAAATCATTGGTTTCGCATGGATTTGAAGCTAAACTTTCTACATCGCATTGATTTGTAGCTAAATCGTGTGTTTAGCATGAATTTGAAGCTAACTCGTTTCTTTCGTCTGCATTTGAAACTATGTCACTTACATCGCAAGTATCTGGAGCTAAATAATTGGTTTCGCATGGATTTGAAGCTAAACCTTCTACATCGCATTGATTTGCTGCAAAATCATGTGTTTCGCATGGATTTAAGCTAACTCGTTTGTTTCGTCTGCATTTGAAACTGTGTCACATATATCGCAAGTATCTGAAGCTAAATCATTGGTTTCGCATGGATTTGAAGCTGAACCTTCTTCATCGCATTGATTTGTAGCTAAATCATGTGTTTCGCATGGATTTGAAGCTAATTCGTCTGTTGCGCATGCAGTTGAATCTAAATAACGAATATCACAAGTATTTGTAGCTAAACTATTTGTTTCGCATGGATTTAAAGCTAAACCTTCTACATCGCATTGATTTGCTGCTAAATCATGTGTTTCGCATGGAACTGAAGCTAAACCTTCTACATCGCATTGATTTGAAGCACAATCATGTGTTTTGCTCGGATTTGAAGCTAACTCGTTTGCTTCGCATACAGTTGTAGCTAAATTATATATATCACGAGTATTTGTAGCTAAACCAGTAATTTGGCATGGATTTGAAGCTAACTCGTTTGTTTCGTCTGCATATAAAGCTATGCCACTTATATTGCAAGTATCTGAAGCTAAATCATTGGCTTCGCATGGATTTGAAGCCTAACCTTCTACATCGCATTGATTTGCTGCTAAAACATGTGTTTCGCATGGATTTAAGCTAACTCGTTTGTTTCGTCTGCATTTGAAACTATGTCACTTATATCGCAAGTTTCTTAAGTTAAATCATTGGTTTCGCATGGTTTTGAAGCTAAAACTTCTACATCGCATTGATTTGCTGCTAAATCATGTGTTTCGCATGGATTTGAAGCTAATTCGTTTGTTTCGTCTGCCTATAAAGCTATGTCACTTATATTGCAAGTATCTGAAGCTAAATCATTGGCTTCGCATGGATTTGAAGCCTAACCTTCTACATCGCATTGATTTGCTGCTAAATCATGTGTATCGCATGGATTTTGAAGGTAACTCGATTGCTTCGTCTGCATTTTAAGCTATATCACTTATATCCCAAATGTTTGAAGCTAAATCATTTGTTTCGCATGGATTTGAAGCTAAACCTTCTACATCGCATTGATTTGCTGCTAAATCATAGGTTTCGCATGGATTTGAAGCTAAACCTTCTACATCGCATTGATTTGCTGCTAAATCATGTGTTTCGCATGGATTTGAAGCTAATTCGTTTGTTTCGTCTGCATATAAAGCTATGTCACTTATATTGCAAGTATCTGAAGCTAAATCATTGGCATCGCATGGATTTGAAGCCTAACCTGCTACATCGCATTGATTTGCTGCTAAAACATGTGTTTCGCATGGATTTAAGCTAACTCGTTTGTTTCGTCTGCATTTGAAACTATGTCACTTATATCGCAAGTATCTTAAGTTAAATCATTGGTTTCGCATGGTTTTGAAGCTAAACCTTCTACATCGCATTGATTTGCTGCTAAATCATATGTTTCGCTTGGATTTAAGCTAACTCGTTTGTTTCGTCTGCATTTGAAACTATGTCACTTATATCGCAAGTATCTGAAGCTAAATCATTTGTTTCGCATTGATTTGATGCTAAACCTTCTACATCGCATTGATTTGCTACTAAATCATGTGTTTCGCATGGATTTGAAGCTAATTCGTTTGTTTCGTCTGCATATAAAGCTATGTCACTTATATTGCAAGTATCTGAAGCTAAATCATTGGCTTCGCATGGATTTAAAGATAAACCTTCTACATCGCATTGATTTGTTGCTAAATCATGTGTTTAGCATGAATTTGAAGCTAACTCGTTTCTTTCGTCTTCATTTGAAACTATGTGACTTATATCGCAAGTATCCGGAGCTAAATCATTGGTTTCGCATGGATTTGAAGCTAAACCTTCTACATCGCATTGATTTGCTGCTACATCATGTGTTTCTCATGGATATGTAGCTAATTAGTTTGTTTCGTCTGCACATAAAACTATGTCACTTATATCGCAAGTATCTGAAGCTAAATCATTGGTTTCGCATGTATTTGAAGCTACACCTTCTACATCGCATTGATTTGCTGCTAAATCATTTGTTTCGTAATGGATTTTAAGCTAACTCGTTTGTTTCGTCTGCATTTGAAACTATGTCACTTATATCGCAAGTATCTGAAGCTAAATCATTGGTTTAGCATGGATTTGAAGCTAAACTTTCTACATCGCATTGATTTGCTACTAAATCATGTGTGTCGCATGGATTTGAATCTATCTCGTTTGTTTCGTCTCCATTTGAAGCTATATCACTTATATCGCAAGTATCTGAATCTAAATCACTTGTTTCGCATGGATTTGAAGCTAAACCTTCTACATCGCATTGATTTGCAGTTCAATCATGTGTTTCGCATGGATTTGAAGCTAACTCATCTGTTTCGTCTGCATTTGAAGCTTTTTCACTTATATCCCAAGTGATTGAAGCTACGTGATGTGTTTGGCATCGATTTGTAGCTAAACATTCTACATCGCATTGATTTGCATTTCAATCATGTGTTTCGCATGGATTTGAAGCTATCTAGTTTGTTTACCCTGCATTTGAAGCTATATCACTTGTATCGTATGTATTTGAAGAAAAATCATTTGGTTCGCATGGATTTGAAGCTAAACCTTCTACATCGCATTGATTTGAAGCTAAATCATGTGTATCGCATGGATTTTGAAGCTAACTCGGTTGTTTCGTCTGCATTTGAAGCTATATCACTTATATCACAAGTATCTGAACCTAAATCATATGTTTCGCATGGATTTGAAACTAAACCTTCTACATAGCATTGATTTGCAGCTAAATCATGTGTTTCGCATTGATTTAAAGGTAACTCGTTAGTTTCGCCTGAATTTGAAGCTATATCACTTATATCTCATTTATCTGAACATAAAGCATTTGTTTCGCATGGATTTGAAGCTAAGCCTTCTATTTCGAATGTACTTAAAGCTAAATGATGTGTATCGCATGGATTTTGAAACTAACTCGATTGATTCGCCTGCATTTGAAGCTATATCACTTACATCGCAGGTATCTGAAGCTAAATCATTTGTTTAGCATGGATTTGAAGCTAAGGCTTATACATCGCATCTATTTGAAGCTAAATGATGTGTATCGCATGGATTTTGAAGCTAACTCGTTTGATTCGTCTGCATTTGAAGCTATATCACTTATATCCCAAGTTTTTGAAGCTAAATCATTTGTTTCGCATGGATTTTGAAGCTAAACCTTCTACATCGCATTGATTTGCAGCTAAATCATGTACTTCGCATGGATTTCAAGGTAAATCATTTGTCTCGCACGAATATGAAGCTAAAAGATGTGCTTCGCTTGAATTTTAAGCTATATCATGTGTTTCGCATGGAATTGAAGGTAACTTGTTTCGCCTGCATTTGAAGCTATATCACTTGAATCGCAAGTATTTGAAAAGAAATCATTTGTTTCGAATGGATTTGAAGATAACTCGTTTGCTTCGCCTGCAGTTGAATCTATATCACTTATATTGCAATTATTTGAAGCTAAATCATTTGTTCCGCATGGATTTGAAGCTAAGCCATCTACTTTGCATTGATTTGAAGCTAAATCATGTGTTTCGCTTGGATATGAAGCTAACTCGTTTGTTTCGTCTGCATTTGAAGCTATATCGCTTATATCGCTTGTATCTGATTCTGAATCATTTGTTTCGCATGGATTTGAAGCTAACCCTTCTACATCGCATTGATTTGCAGCTAAATCATGTGTTTCGCATGGTTTTGAAGTTAAAGCTTCTACATCGCATTGATTGGCAACTAAAACTTGTGCTTCGCATGGTCTTGAAGCTAAATCGTTTGTTTCCCTTTCATTTGAAGCTATATCACTGATATCGCCAGTATCTCATGCTAAATCATTTGTGTCGCATGGATTTGAAGCTAACACGTTTGTTTCGTCTGCATGTGAAGCTATATCACTTATATCCCGAGTGTTTGAAGCTACATCAGTTGTTTCGCATGGATCCGAAGCTAAACCTTCTACATCGCATTGATTTGCAGTTCAATCATGTGTTTCGCATGGATTTGAAGCTAACTCATCTGTTTCATCTGCATTTAAAGCTTTTTCACTTATATCCCAAGTGATTGAAGCTACGTGATGTGTTTGGCATGGATTTGTAGCTAAACATTCTACATCGCATTGATTTGCATTTCAATCATGTGTTCCGCATGGATTTGAAGCTATCTCGTTTCTTTCGTCTCCATTGGAAGCTATATCACTTATATCGCAAGTATCTGAATCTAAATCATTTGTTTCGCACGGAATTGAAGCTAAACCTTCTACACCGCATTGATTTGCAGCTAAATCATGTGTTGTGCACGGATTTGTAGCTAATTCGTTTGTTTCTCCTGTATTTGAAACTATAACACTTATATCGCAAGTATCTGATGCTAAATCATTTGTTTCGCATGGAATTGAAGCTAAACCTTCTACATCGCATTGATTTGCTGGTAAATCATGTGTATCGCATGGATTTTGAAGGTACCTCGATTGCTTCGTCTACATTTGAAGCTATATCGCATATATCCCATGTGTTTGAAGCTAAATCATGTGTTTCGCATGGATTTGAAGCTAAAACATCTAGATCGCATTGATTTGAAGCTACATCATGAGTTTCGCATGGAATAGAAGCTAGATCTTCTACATCGCATTGATTTCCAGCTGAGCCATGTGTTACGCATGGATTTGAAGCTAACTCGTTTGTTTCGCATGCAGTTGATGCTAAATCATATATCGCAAGTATCTGAAGCTAAACCATTTGTTTCGCATGAACTTGAATCTAAACCATGTGTTTCGCATGAATTTGGACCCAAATCTTGTTTTTTCTACTTCGCATTGATTTGAAGCTAAATCATGAGTTTCGCATGGATTTGAATCTAACTCGTTTGTTTCGCCTGCATTTGAAGCTACACCACTTATATCACAAGTATCTGATGCTACATCATGTGTTTCGCATGGATTTGAAGCTAATTCGTTTGTTTCGTCTGCATATAAAGCTATGTCACTTATATCGCAAGTATCTGAAGCTAAATCATTGGTTTTGCATGGATTTGAAGCTACACCTTCTACATCGCATTGATTTGCTGCTAAATCATGTGTTTCGCATATATTTAACTTAACTCGTTTGTTTCGTCTGCATTTCAAACTATGTCACTTATATCGCAAGTATCAGGAGCTAAATCATTGGTTTCGCATGGATTTGAAGCTAAACCTTCTACATCGCATTGATTTGCTGCTAAATCATGTGTTTCGCATGGATTTGAAGCTAATTCGTTTGTTTCGTCTGCCTATAAAGCT
Organism: Megalopta genalis; assembly: GCF_051020955.1. Lineage (NCBI taxonomy): Eukaryota > Metazoa > Arthropoda > Insecta > Hymenoptera > Halictidae > Megalopta > Megalopta genalis. The sequence goes on along the minus strand of NW_027477368.1, from coordinate 8,801 downwards.
ATGTCACTTATATTGCAAGTATCTGAAGCAAAATCATTGGCTTCGCATGGATTTGAAGCCTAACCTTCTACATCGCATTGATTTGCTGCTAAATCATGTGTATCGCATGGATTTTGAAGGTAACCCGATTGCTTCGTCTGCATTTTAAGCTATATCACTTATATCCCAAATGTTTGAAGCTAAATCATTTGTTTCGCATGGATTTGAAGCTAAACCTTCTACATCGCATTGATTTGCTGCTAAATCATAGGTTTCGCATGGATTTGAAGCTAAACCTTCTACATCGCATTGATTTGCTGCTAAATCATGTGTTTCGCATGGATTTGAAGCTAATTCGTTTGTTTCGTCTGCATATAAAGCTATGTCACTTATATTGCAAGTATCTGAAGGTAAATCATTGGCTTCGCATGGATTTGAAGCCTAACCTTCTACATCGCATTGATTTGCTGCTAAAACATGTGTTTCGCATGGATTTAAGCTAACTCGTTTGTTTCGTCTGCATTTGAAACTATGTCACTTATATCGCAAGTATCTTAAGTTAAATCATTGGTTTCGCATGGTTTTGAAGCTAAACCTTCTACATCGCATTGATTTGCTGCTAAATCATATGTTTCGCTTGGATTTAAGCTAACTCGTTTGTTTCGTCTGCATTTGAAACTATGTCACTTATATCGCAAGTATCTGAAGCTAAATCATTGGTTTCGCATGGATTTGAAGCTAAACTTTCTACATCGCATTGATTTGTAGCTAAATCATGTGTTTCGCATGGATTTAAGCTAACTCGTTTGTTTCGTCTGCATTTGAAACTATGTCACTTATACTGCAAGTATCTGAAGCTAAATCATTGGTTTCGCATGGATTTGAAGCTAAACTTTCTACATCGCATTGATTTGTAGCTAAATCGTGTGTTTAGCATGAATTTGAAGCTAACTCGTTTCTTTCGTCTGCATTTGAAACTATGTCACTTACATCGCAAGTATCTGGAGCTAAATAATTGGTTTCGCATGGATTTGAAGCTAAACCTTCTACATCGCATTGATTTGCTGCAAAATCATGTGTTTCGCATGGATTTAAGCTAACTCGTTTGTTTCGTCTGCATTTGAAACTGTGTCACATATATCGCAAGTATCTGAAGCTAAATCATTGGTTTCGCATGGATTTGAAGCTGAACCTTCTACATCGCATTGATTTGTAGCTAAATCATGTGTTTCGCATGGATTTGAAGCTAATTCGTCTGTTGCGCATGCAGTTGAATCTAAATAACGAATATCACAAGTATTTGTAGCTAAACTATTTGTTTCGCATGGATTTAAAGCTAAACCTTCTACATCGCATTGATTTGCTGCTAAATCATGTGTTTCGCATGGAACTGAAGCTAAACCTTCTACATCGCATTGATTTGAAGCACAATCATGTGTTTTGCTCGGATTTGAAGCTAACTCGTTTGCTTCGCATACAGTTGTAGCTAAATTATATATATCACGAGTATTTGTAGCTAAACCAGTAATTTGGCATGGATTTGAAGCTAACTCGTTTGTTTCGTCTGCATATAAAGCTATGCCACTTATATTGCAAGTATCTGAAGCTAAATCATTGGCTTCGCATGGATTTGAAGCCTAACCTTCTACATCGCATTGATTTGCTGCTAAAACATGTGTTTCGCATGGATTTAAGCTAACTCGTTTGTTTCGTCTGCATTTGAAACTATGTCACTTATATCGCAAGTTTCTTAAGTTAAATCATTGGTTTCGCATGGTTTTGAAGCTAAAACTTCTACATCGCATTGATTTGCTGCTAAATCATGTGTTTCGCATGGATTTGAAGCTAATTCGTTTGTTTCGTCTGCCTATAAAGCTATGTCACTTATATTGCAAGTATCTGAAGCTAAATCATTGGCTTCGCATGGATTTGAAGCCTAACCTTCTACATCGCATTGATTTGCTGCTAAATCATGTGTATCGCATGGATTTTGAAGGTAACTCGATTGCTTCGTCTGCATTTTAAGCTATATCACTTATATCCCAAATGTTTGAAGCTAAATCATTTGTTTCGCATGGATTTGAAGCTAAACCTTCTACATCGCATTGATTTGCTGCTAAATCATAGGTTTCGCATGGATTTGAAGCTAAACCTTCTACATCGCATTGATTTGCTGCTAAATCATGTGTTTCGCATGGATTTGAAGCTAATTCGTTTGTTTCGTCTGCATATAAAGCTATGTCACTTATATTGCAAGTATCTGAAGCTAAATCATTGGCATCGCATGGATTTGAAGCCTAACCTGCTACATCGCATTGATTTGCTGCTAAAACATGTGTTTCGCATGGATTTAAGCTAACTCGTTTGTTTCGTCTGCATTTGAAACTATGTCACTTATATCGCAAGTATCTTAAGTTAAATCATTGGTTTCGCATGGTTTTGAAGCTAAACCTTCTACATCGCATTGATTTGCTGCTAAATCATATGTTTCGCTTGGATTTAAGCTAACTCGTTTGTTTCGTCTGCATTTGAAACTATGTCACTTATATCGCAAGTATCTGAAGCTAAATCATTTGTTTCGCATTGATTTGATGCTAAACCTTCTACATCGCATTGATTTGCTACTAAATCATGTGTTTCGCATGGATTTGAAGCTAATTCGTTTGTTTCGTCTGCATATAAAGCTATGTCACTTATATTGCAAGTATCTGAAGCTAAATCATTGGCTTCGCATGGATTTAAAGATAAACCTTCTACATCGCATTGATTTGTTGCTAAATCATGTGTTTAGCATGAATTTGAAGCTAACTCGTTTCTTTCGTCTGCATTTGAAACTATGTGACTTATATCGCAAGTATCCGGAGCTAAATCATTGGTTTCGCATGGATTTGAAGCTAAACCTTCTACATCGCATTGATTTGCTGCTACATCATGTGTTTCTCATGGATATGTAGCTAATTAGTTTGTTTCGTCTGCACATAAAACTATGTCACTTATATCGCAAGTATCTGAAGCTAAATCATTGGTTTCGCATGTATTTGAAGCTACACGTTCTACATCGCATTGATTTGCTGCTAAATCATTTGTTTCGTAATGGATTTTAAGCTAACTCGTTTGTTTCGTCTGCATTTGAAACTATGTCACTTATATCGCAAGTATCTGAAGAAAAATCATTGGTTTCGCATGGATTTGAAGCTAAACTTTCTACATCGCATTGATTTGCTACTAAATCATGTGTTTCGCATGGATTTGAAGCTAATTCGTTTGTTTCGTCTGCATATAAAGCTATGTCACTTATATTGCAAGTATCTGAAGCTAAATCATTGGCTTCGCATGGATTTAAAGCTAAACCTTCTACATCGCATTGATTTGTTGCTAAATCATGTGTTTAGCATGAATTTGAAGCTAACTCGTTTCTTTCGTCTGCATTTGAAACTATGTCACTTATATCGCAAGTATCTGAAACTAAATCATTGGTTTCGCATGGATTTGAAGCTAAACCTTCTACATCGCATTGATTTGCTGCTAAATCATGTGTTTCGCATGAATTTGAAGCTAACTCGTTTCTTTCGTCTGCATTTGAAACAATGTGACTTATATCGCAAGTATCTGGAGCTAAATCATTGGTTTCGCATGGATTTGAAGCTAAACCTTCTACATCGCATTGATTTGCTGCTACATCATGTGTTTCTCATGGATATGTAGCTAATTAGTTAGTTTCGTCTGCACATAAAGCTATGTCACTTATATCGCAAGTATCTGAAGCTAAATCATTGGTTTCGCATGTATTTGAAGCTACACCTTCTACATCGCATTGATTTGCTGCTAAATCATTTGTTTCGAAATGGATTTTAAGCTAACTCGTTTGTTTCGTCTGCATTTGAAACTATGTCACTTATATCGCAAGTATCTGAAGCTAAATCATTTGTTTCGCATGGATGTAAAGCTAAACCTTCTACATCGCATTGATTTGCTGCTAAATCATGTGTTTCGCATGGAACTGAAGCTAAACCTTCTACATCGCATTGATTTGAAGCACAATCATGTGTTTTGCTCGGATTTGAAGCTAACTCGTTTGCTTCGCATACAGTTGTAGCTAAATTATATATATCACGAGTATTTGTAGCTAAACCAGGAATTTGGCATGGATTTGAAGCTAACTCGTTTGTTTCTTCTGCATTTGAAGCTATGTCACTTATATCGCATGTATCCGAAGCTAAATCATTGGTTTCGCATGGATTTGAAGCTAAACCTTCTACATCGCATTGATCTGCTGCTAAATCATGTGTTTCCCTTGGATTTCAAGCTAATTCGTTTGTTACGCATGCAGTTGAATCTAAATAACGTATATCACAAGTATTTGTAGCTAAACCATTTGTTTCGTATGGATTTAAAGCTAAACCTTCTACATCGCATTGATTTGCTGCTAAATCATTGGTTTCGCATGGATTTGAAGCTAAACCTTCTACATCGCATTGATTTGCTGCTAAATCATGTGTATGGCATGGATTTTGAAGGTAACTCGATTGCTTCGTCTGCATTTGAAGCTATATCACTTATATCCCAAGTGTTTGAAGATAAATCATTTGTTTCGCATGGATTTGAAGCTAAACCTTCTACATCGCATTGATTTGCTGCTAAATCATGTGTTTCGCATGGATTTGAAGCTAATTCGTTTGTTTCGTCTGCATATAAAGCTATGTCACTTATATTGCAAGTATCTGAAGCTAAATCATTGGCTTCGCGTGGATTTAAAGCTAAACCTTCAAAATCGCATTGATGTGAAGATAAATCATGTGATTCGCTTGGCTTTGAAGCTAACTCGTTTGTCTCCCCTGCAGTTGAATCTATATCACTTATATTGCAAGTATTTGAAGCTAAATCATTTGTTCCGCCTGGATTTGATGCTAAACCTTCTATATCGCATTAATTTGCTGCTAAATCATGTGTTTCGCATGGATTTAATCTAACCCGTTTGTTTCGTCTGCATTTGAAACTATGTCACTTATATCGCAAGTATCTGAAGCTAAATCAATGGTTTCGCATGGATGTGAAGCTAAACCTACTACATTGCATTTATTTGCTGCTAAATCATCTGTTTCGCTTGGATTTGAAGCTAACTCGTTTGTTTTTGTCTGCATTTGAAACTATGTCACTTATATCGCAAGTATCTGAAGCTAAATCATTGGTTTCGCATGTATTTGAAGCTACACCTTCTACATCGCATTGATTTGCTGCTAAATCATGTGTTTCGCATGAATTTGAAGCTAACTCGTTTCTTTCGTCTGCATTTGAAACAATGTGACTTATATCGCAAGTATCTGGAGCTAAATCATTGGTTTCGCATGGATTTGAAGCTAAACCTTCTACATCGCATTGATTTGCTGCTACATCATGTGTTTCTCATGGATATGTAGCTAATTAGTTAGTTTCGTCTGCACATAAAGCTATGTCACTTATATCGCAAGTATCTGAAGCTAAATCATTGGTTTCGCATGTATTTGAAGCTACACCTTCTACATCGCATTGATTTGCTGCTAAATCATTTGTTTCGAAATGGATTTTAAGCTAACTCGTTTGTTTCGTCTGCATTTGAAACTATGTCACTTATATCGCAAGTATCTGAAGCTAAATCATTTGTTTCGCATGGATGTAAAGCTAAACCTTCTACATCGCATTGATTTGCTGCTAAATCATGTGTTTCGCATGGAACTGAAGCTAAACCTTCTACATCGCATTGATTTGAAGCACAATCATGTGTTTTGCTCGGATTTGAAGCTAACTCGTTTGCTTCGCATACAGTTGTAGCTAAATTATATATATCACGAGTATTTGTAGCTAAACCAGGAATTTGGCATGGATTTGAAGCTAACTCGTTTGTTTCTTCTGCATTTGAAGCTATGTCACTTATATCGCATGTATCCGAAGCTAAATCATTGGTTTCGCATGGATTTGAAGCTAAACCTTCTACATCGCATTGATCTGCTGCTAAATCATGTGTTTCCCTTGGATTTCAAGCTAATTCGTTTGTTACGCATGCAGTTGAATCTAAATAACGTATATCACAAGTATTTGTAGCTAAACCATTTGTTTCGTATGGATTTAAAGCTAAACCTTCTACATCGCATTGATTTGCTGCTAAATCATTGGTTTCGCATGGATTTGAAGCTAAACCTTCTACATCGCATTGATTTGCTGCTAAATCATGTGTATCGCATGGATTTTGAAGGTAACTCGATTGCTTCGTCTGCATTTGAAGCTATATCACTTATATCCCAAGTGTTTGAAGATAAATCATTTGTTTCGCATGGATTTGAAGCTAAACCTTCTACATCGCATTGATTTGCTGCTAAATCATGTGTTTCGCATGGATTTGAAGCTAATTCGTTTGTTTCGTCTGCATATAAAGCTATGTCACTTATATTGCAAGTATCTGAAGCTAAATCATTGGCTTCGCGTGGATTTAAAGCTAAACCTTCAAAATCGCATTGATGTGAAGATAAATCATGTGATTCGCTTGGCTTTGAAGCTAACTCGTTTGTCTCCCCTGCAGTTGAATCTATATCACTTATATTGCAAGTATTTGAAGCTAAATCATTTGTTCCGCCTGGATTTGATGCTAAACCTTCTATATCGCATTAATTTGCTGCTAAATCATGTGTTTCGCATGGATTTAATCTAACCCGTTTGTTTCGTCTGCATTTGAAACTATGTCACTTATATCGCAAGTATCTGAAGCTAAATCAATGGTTTCGCATGGATGTGAAGCTAAACCTACTACATTGCATTTATTTGCTGCTAAATCATCTGTTTCGCTTGGATTTGAAGCTAACTCGTTTGTTTTTGTCTGCATTTGAAACTATGTCACTTATATCGCAAGTATCTGAAGCTAAATCATTGGTTTCGCATGTATTTGAAGCTACACCTTCTACATCGCATTGATTTGCTGCTAAATCATTTGTTTCGAAATGGATTTTAAGCTAACTCGTTTGTTTCGTCTGCATTTGAAACTATGTCACTTATATCGCAAGTATCTGAAGCTAAATCATTTGTTTCGCATGGATGTAAAGCTAAACCTTCTACATCGCATTGATTTGCTGCTAAATCATGTGTTTCGCATGGAACTGAAGCTAAACCTTCTACATCGCATTGATTTGAAGCACAATCATGTGTTTTGCTCGGATTTGAAGCTAACTCGTTTGCTTCGCATACAGTTGTAGCTAAATTATATATATCACGAGTATTTGTAGCTAAACCAGGAATTTGGCATGGATTTGAAGCTAACTCGTTTGTTTCTTCTGCATTTGAAGCTATGTCACTTATATCGCATGTATCCGAAGCTAAATCATTGGTTTCGCATGGATTTGAAGCTAAACCTTCTACATCGCATTGATCTGCTGCTAAATCATGTGTTTCCCTTGGATTTCAAGCTAATTCGTTTGTTACGCATGCAGTTGAATCTAAATAACGTATATCACAAGTATTTGTAGCTAAACCATTTGTTTCGTATGGATTTAAAGCTAAACCTTCTACATCGCATTGATTTGCTGCTAAATCATTGGTTTCGCATGGATTTGAAGCTAAACCTTCTACATCGCATTGATTTGCTGCTAAATCATGTCTATCGCATGGATTTTGAAGGTAACTCGATTGCTTCGTCTGCATTTGAAGCTATATCACTTATATCCCAAGTGTTTGAAGATAAATCATTTGTTTCGCATGGATTTGAAGCTAAACCTTCTACATCGCATTGATTTGCTGCTAAATCATGTGTTTCGCATGGATTTGAAGCTAATTCGTTTGTTTCGTCTGCATATAAAGCTATGTCACTTATATTGCAAGTATCTGAAGCTAAATCATTGGCTTCGCGTGGATTTAAAGCTAAACCTTCAAAATCGCATTGATGTGAAGATAAATCATGTGATTCGCTTGGCTTTGAAGCTAACTCGTTTGTCTCCCCTGCAGTTGAATCTATATCACTTATATTGCAAGTATTTGAAGCTAAATCATTTGTTCCGCCTGGATTTGATGCTAAACCTTCTATATCGCATTAATTTGCTGCTAAATCATGTGTTTCGCATGGATTTAATCTAACCCGTTTGTTTCGTCTGCATTTGAAACTATGTCACTTATATCGCAAGTATCTGAAGCTAAATCAATGGTTTCGCATGGATGTGAAGCTAAACCTACTACATTGCATTTATTTGCTGCTAAATCATCTGTTTCGCTTGGATTTGAAGCTAACTCGTTTGTTTTTGTCTGCATTTGAAACTATGTCACTTATATCGCAAGTATCTGAAGCTAAATCATTGGTTTCGCATGGATTTGAAGCTAAACCTTCTACATCGCATTGATTTGCTGCTAAATCATGTGTTTCGCATGGATTTAAGCTAACTCGTTTGTTTCGTCTGCATTTGAAACTATGTCACTTATATCGCAAGTATCTGAAGCTAAATCATTGGTTTCGCATGGATTTGAAGCTAAGCTTTCTACATCGCATTGATTTGCTGCTAAATCATTTGTTTCGCATGGATTTGAAGCTAACTCGTTTGTTTCTTCTGCATTTGAAGCTATGTCACTTATATCGCAAGTATCCGAAGCTAAATCATTGGTTTCGCATGGATATGAAAAACTTAAAACCTTCTACATCGCATTGATTTGGTGCTAAATCATGTGTTTCCCTTGGATTTGAAGCTAATTCGTTTGTTTCGTCTGCATTTGAAACTATGTCACTTATATCGCAAGTATCTTATGTTAAATCATTGGTTTCGCATGGTTTTGAAGCTAAACCTTCTACATCGCATTGATTTGCTGCTAAATCA